>NC_044987.1:111976908-112109408 GCF_008728515.1 Papio anubis
AATCCTAAAGAAAACCTAGGACACACCATTCTGGACATCAGCCTTGGGAAATAATTTATGAATACATCCTTAAAGGGAGTTGCAACATAAACAAAAATTCACAAATGAATCTTCATTAAACTGGGACAACTTTTTAGGGAAACTAACTTAGAAACCCAAATTAAGTTCAGAAACTAGAATCTAGACTCCAGCAAAGCAGACTGAAATGAACTCCAATGATATTAATATGTTCATCTCATATTTAGTGCACACCTGCTATGTACAAGCATAACATTGGGTTCTTTGTTGGCTGCAGAGTTGAGTCACTGATGACGTCCACCTCTCTGAATGAGGATTTGGTTCATAGGAATTGTGGACCAGCAGATACGATGCTGCCAGTCTCCGTCTCAGAATCCATTATTCTTTGGATATTGGTTATCCTCACCATTGTCACTGTTATCCCTGAAATTGGGTGACAGTTGCCATTTCTCACAGAAATTTAAAAAGTCTTTTCTGCGGGTGTTTTGAGGGTTTTAAAAATTGTTTGTTGTCCTTTGTTTTCACAAGTGTAAAGTTGCTCCAAATTGTGGAGAATTATCATTTTCTTTTTTTTTCCTATTTCCTGTATTTTTTTTTTCACCATTTCTCCTTTGCCCTCAACCTTCAGAGGACAGTTTATCTCTGTCTTGGGCGAGGTGTTTTGGTTCCCCGATCCACTGGAGTCCCTGGCACCACCCACGGTTCCTAGCATGGGAGGTGCTCTGGAGTTGAGGACACTAAAACTGGCCTTGGCCTGCTTTTACTGCAATCCAGGACAGGCACAAATGCTATGTTTGTATGCGGGTAGAAGGTGAATATGCTGATGATGGTCAGAAGGAGACATCAGGACTTTTACAAACACAGGACAAGTGGTTGTTTTGTTCCTCAGTGGAGATGGGGAAAGTAGATTCTATACCCTTCCTTGATGAATCACTGTCAGCTGAAAAATCGCAAGTGATTGATCCCTGATCCACAACACCCACCTTTACCACTGGTGAGCAAACCACAGATGCCAGACTTGCAGGAATTTCTGATGACTTCTTATTGACCTGATGCCACACCACTCAAGATTTCTAGTCCACAATGAGCTTGTAGCACACCCCAACAAACTTCTCCTCAACTCACTGCTATGTTGTCCTAACTCACAAGATAGGTCCTGCCTGCCTCTCTAAATAGATCCAGAGATTTCACAGGAACTTCATTCCTCCCTGGCACCTAGGGTCCATGGAGTATTTACCTCAGGCCTGGTTGTTGTCAATCCCCTCACCACACCTACCTACTTACACACACACACACACACACACACAGAGGCTGCATCCTGCTCCATAGACAAAAGGAAAGGCAGTTTCACCATCCTTAGTTTCAACCACTTAATTGAAGGTGCACAATTTTTGCAAAACTGCAAAAATTGCAGTTTTGCAATGACTTTTAGTGGCAAAACCCGCAATTACTTTTGTGCCAACCTACAGTTTCTCCCCTACCCCAGAAGTCCACGTTGCTCAGTACTGAGAATGCACTGAGATCAGGTCTTCCTGTTTTCATTGTGTGCGAAGTTGCTGAAGGCTGACTGTTATTCCAGCCTACATCCTTTCTTCATTTCTTTTCCTTCCCACCCTCCAAAGACCTCCCCTGAGTGCCCTCCCCCGGTTTAGGTAACCATTTTCCATGTTCTTGTAATTCTTGGATCACAGCTTCATGCAAGCACTGAGCTCACCTAAATAGAAGACCTTTGCGGGTGTTCAATTGCATTCAGTACAATAGTGACCAAGGGATATCTCTGTGGGTCTGCCTATCCCAGGAGTTTGAAATCCTTGGTTACAAAAAGGTGTCTTTTAAATCTTTAAATCACCAAGTCTAGCACCAGGACTGGAATAATGAGGTTTCCTTAAATTGACCATGAGAGTGTAAACTGTTAACCTCAAGGTGGCGAGATTTGTATAAAATCTGGAATCTCCTTGAACATTTGCAATATGCCACCAGTCACGAGGGGGAGGCCTTAACTTTCATAACCAGATGCAAAGCTCAAAGCGACTAAAATGAAATGATAGTTTTGCTGAGTTCTGTGTGATCAAAACAATCGACCAGGTTTCCTCCTTTTGTGAAAAGCGGGTTTTGCATGCTCCTGGCAGCTGTATCTAAGGACTGTCTCCTCAGATTTCACACTCATAGAGAAAGGAATAAGAAAATGTGGGCCAAAAGACACAGAAGACAAATATCGCATATTCCTACTCGTATATGGGAGATGAAAAAGTTGATCTCATGGAGTTAGAAAGCTGAATGAAAATTACCAGGAGCTGGAAAGGGTGGGAAATAAAGAGATGTTGGTTAATGGGTTCAAGACCTAATTTGATAGAAGGAATTTATTCTAGTGTCCAACAGCACAGTAGGGTGACTAACAATAATTAATTTATATTTCAAAATAGGTAGAAGATTGAAATGTTCACAGCATAAACATGTTAAATCTTTGAGGTGATGAATATCTTAATTATCCTGATTTGATCATTATACATTGTATGCATCTATCAAAATACTATTATTTAATCTGTATGATTTCTATCTAAAAAAAGCATAGTCTTGGCCAGGCACGGCGGCTCATGCCTGTAATCCCAGCACTCTGGGAGGCTGAGGCGGGCGGATCACTTGAGATCAGGAGTTCGAGACTAACCTGGCTAACATGCCCAGTCTGGTGGACTGGACACAGTGACTCACATCTGTAATCCCAGCGCTTTGGGAGGCCGAAGTGGGCAGATCACTTTGAGCTCAGGAATTTGAGACCAGCCTGCGCAACATGGTAAAACCCTCTCTCTACAAAAAATACAAAAAAATTAGCTGGGCGTTGGTGGTTCATGCCTGTAGTCCCAACTACTTGGATCACTGAGGCTGGAGAATCTCTTGAGTCTGTCATGAGGAGGTGTGTAGTGAGCTGAGATGCCACCACTGCACTCCAGCCTGGGCGACAGAGTGAGACCTGTCTTAAAAAACAAAGGAGCTCTTGCCTGTAATTCCAGCTACGTAGGAGGCTCACCGTGGGGAATGCTTGAAGCCAGGAGTCTGTGAAAATCCTGGGCAACAAAGAAAGACTGTCACTTAAAAAAAATGAAAACAAAAATAAAAAGAACAAAGAGAAACAGTATCCTTTTGCCATCAGAGTCCCATGACTGTCATAGTTATCTGTCAAAGGCACGTGACCACAGTGGAAATCAACAAATAAAACACATCTCCTTAGAATGGGCCAAGACCACGGCCTGAGCATGTGTTGAAATTCTGACCATCCTCCTATAAAATATCAAAAATTAGTAAACTACAACAGCAACAAAAGAACAAAGTGGCAAACTCTATAGTGTAATGGAAACAAAACAGTGACAACATTTGCTGAGAAAGTTCAAGATTTTCTGACAGACAGAGAGCGGATAGAATGAACTCTACAGGGAAATAAGACTGGAGAAAACTGAGGTGCAAACATATCCTACAGAAAAACAGCCCTTTAGATAGAGAGGCTTTTTTGTGAAAAAGAGGAAACAATGTTTAGGGCACAACTTGGGTAATTATTAAAGCTGAACGCAGGAAAGGATGAGAGTAGAAACATACAGTCAGATACCGACAGTAATTTCATTCCAGTTCCCTCTGTCCTTCCTCAATAAGTGGTTTTTCTCAACACAAGACAGGAGTATAAATTGGACAACTGATTTTCCATAGCTACATTAAGTCCCAAGATCAGGTGATCAAGCTGAAATAATGCAGGATCACAAAAGATTATGTAATGTCAACTATCAAGGATCCTACGTTAGCAAAATACCATGGGTCAAGGGTGCTGATAACATGTTTTTGAAGATGTGAGGATATTTATCCAGAAAACATGAAACCTCAGATTCATACACTTGATCATTCATTAATTCTCTCTCTAACTGGCAGGCAAGGTGACAGATAGCCCTGCCTATGACAGGACTTCTCTCTTCCCTTTGTCATTCTGCAAACCACACATCTCCAAGTCTGCACTCATTTAAGATATTGTTTTCCAGTGTTTATCAGTCAGTGTGGGGGAAAGAGAGATCAGACTGTTACTGTGTCTGTGTAGAAAAGGAAGACATAAGAAACTCCGTTTTGATCTGTACCCTGAACAATTGTTTTGCCTTGAGATGCTGTTAATCTGTAACTTTTGCCCCAACCTTGTGCTCACAGAAACTTGCGTCGTACGGAATCAAGGTTTAGGGGATCTAGGGCTGTGCAGGATGTGCCTTGTTGACAATATGTCTACAGGCAGTGTGCTGCGTAAAAGTCATCGCCATTCTCCTTTCTCGATTAACCAGGGCCACAATGCACTGTGGAAAGCTGCAGGGACCTCTGCCCTGGAAAGCCGGGTATTGTCCAAGGTTTCTCCACACTGAGACAGCCTGAGATATGGCCTGGAGGGACAGGAAAGACCTGATGGTCCCCCAGCCCAACACCTGTGAAGGGTCTGTGCTGAGGAGGACAGAGGAAGGCCTCTTGCAGTTGAGATAAGAGGAAGGCCTCTGTCTCCTGCATGACCCTTGGAACGGACTGTCTCGGTATAAAATCCGATTGTACATTTGTTCTATTCTGAGATAGGAGAAAACCGTCCTGTGGCTGGAGGCGAGACATGCTGGTGGCAATGCTGCTCTGTTACTCTTTACTACACTGAGATGTTTGGGTGGAGAAAAGCATAAATATGGCCTACATGCATATCCAGGCATAGTACCTTCCCTTGAACTTATTTATGACACAGATTCCTTTGCTCACACGTTTTCTTGCTGACCTTCTCCCCACCATCACCCTGTTCTCCTGCCACATTCCCCTTGCTGAGATAGTGAAAATAGGCATCAATAAATACTGAGGGAACTCAGAGACCGGTGCTGGTGCGGGTCCTCCGTATGCTGAGTGCCGGTCCCCTGGGCCCACTGTTCTTTCTCTATACTTTGTCTCTGTGTCTTATTTCTTTTCTCAGTCTCTAGTCCCACCTGATGAGAAATACCGACAGGTGTGGAGGAGCTGGCCCCCTTCAGTCGGTGTCCAGTCAAGAAATATAAAACATTATAGGTAAATTGAAGGGAGAAAATTTCATATAGGAGCTAGTATTAGTGGGTTTGAAGGGTTGCAGAAGCAAAAAAAGGGGTTGTGAAGGATGCCACCTGATTGATAATGGCAGGAAGACCGCATCTCCCCAGGGCTGGAAGAGAAAAAGAAAAATGGTGTTGCCCAGATTCCAAGACTGCAGGTGAAGAGGAGGCTGCTCTTGCTGGAACTGAGCCACCTCAACAGGAATGGAAGCCTTCTCAGTGTACCCTTCCCTGCCGGGCTGCTGGGTGCTGCAGGCTCTGCTGCCATAATCACCGCAAGAGGCAATGTCAGAAGCAGAGAAACATGACTTCTGCCTCCTCCAGCCTTCCAGTCTCCCAGCAGTGCCTTCCACTGGAGAACCCGCAGGAGCCAGCTGCCACAAGACTCTGGGATGTGAACACAAGACATTATATTTTAGCAATGAGGAGACACAGTAGAAAAACAAATCTGGAGACACAAAATATGAGTCCTATTTGGCATCCCGTGATTGTAATCTGGAGTCTTGATCTTGATTTTTTAGCCAATTGGTGGCCATTTGTCTGACCTATTGAAGAGTTAGTAGCTGGAAAGTTTGTTGTCTGTAAGTATCAGGGCCAATGACATTAAAGGAGCCAATAACATGTAATAGAAAAGGCTTTATTGTCTCTTTCAGTGCAACAAACTGTTGGGAAAGAAAGTTTTTCTCCTGAGCAAACTGCCAAGTTCACCAAAGTAAACTGTCACTAGGAACGCACAATAAGAATCACCCCATTGGTTTCCAGGTTTATCTCACATATCCTGAGGTTATTTGTTCTGCTTCTCCATGTAGTTCTTCCAAAATTTATAAAGTACATCATTAAGCCTGTTGTGGATGCTACAGGATAACTGCTTTCCTCTCCAGAACAGGAGAAAGAATATCTCCTTACTTTCGTCATCCTAAGTGGCACCTGTTCTTGCAGGGGACTCAAATGTCCCCGCTTGACATTGTACCTCTGATATGGTTGTGGCTTGCTGTGCTTCTGTGTGTTGTTCACATCTGGGGTTGACTTACAAAGACATGCAGGTACCTCAAGGGTGGACCAGCACACCTTATGAACTGTGGGGATGGTCAAGAAGAGGTGTGAGGACCTGGCCCAGTTCTCTGCCAGGCAGTTCTTCCTCTGAGATTCCTTTACGTGGAAGAGGAGGAGGAAAAGAAAACCATGGTGACCACTCAGTAAGTGTATGGTCAAAATACCTGGACATTAGGATCTCAATTGATCCTCTTAAGGTTTCCATTTTCCTGGAAGATGTTCACCTGTTTGAAGGCCCATCCCTAGCAAATCCCTGGGTAGTAGCTTCCAGCAGAAGGACAGTGGGACCAAGACATCCTGGTGAGGACAGGAGTCCAAGGACTGTGTGTTTTGGGGATTAGTAATATTTACCCCACTCCCACCATCCTGTAGACTTAGTTCCAAGACTCATGATTAAGGATATTAACAACATCATAATAATACTCACTTTGATCTAATGATTGAAAAGTAATGATCTTAACTGTGGAAAATCCTAAGGGATCCAGAATGAAATTCTGAAGCACTTTTTGTTAGCACTTAGGGTAAATAAACATTTCTTGTTGGCAGAATCAGTTAGATGCGGTTTGATATTTTATGTTGAGCAAGAGGTGATTAATTTTCTTTGACTTTTTATTTATATTTTTACCTTTGGTTACAGAAGTGTAAAAATTGACATTTAGTGCTGAGACACTGTGATGTGTATTTTCCTCCATTAATTCATTTATTTCTTATGTGAATCCTGTGAAGTAAGTTACTTGCTGAAGAACTCACAGTAGAAAATATCAGAGCTTAGCCTGAGCCAAGTAAATCTGGTCCCAAAATTGGGCATCTCTTCACTCCTCAATCAATGGATACATTCTAATTTTGAAAGATCCAAACAGCACTTCAGAATTAAACCAAAAAATATCAATCTGCCTTAGTAAGATTCTGTTAGACAGAGTCTAGCAATGTTGCAAAGAAAAGGGAATGCTTATACACACTGTCGGCAGGAGTATAAATTAGTTTATCCGTTGTGGAAATCAGTGTGGCAATTCCTCAAAGAGCTAAAAACAGACCTACCACTTGACCTAGCAATCCCATCACTGAATATATACCCACAGGAATATAAATCATTCTGCCATAAAAATACATGCAGGCACAGGTTCATTGCAGCTCTATTCACAATAGCAAAGACATGGAACCAACCTAAATGTCCATCGATGGCAGATTGGATAAAGAAAACATGATACCTATATACCACGGTATACTATAAAGCCATAAAAAAAGAATGAGATCATGTCCTTTCCAGGAACATGGATGGAGTTGGAGGCCACTATCCATAGCAAACTAATGCAGGAACAGAAAACCAAATACTGCATATTCTCACTTAAAAGTGGGAGCTAAATGATGGGAACACACGGATACAAGAGGGGAACAACAGACAGTGGGGCCAACTTGAGCATGGAGGGTGAAAGGAGAGAGAGGATCAGGAAAGATAATGTTGGGTACTAGGCTTAATACCTGAGTGATAAAATAATGTGTACAACGCCACCGCCCCCCGCCATGATACCCGTTGACCTATGTAACAAACCTGCACATGTACCTGAAACCTAAAATAAAAGTTAAAAAAGAATTCTGCTAAAGGTGACATTGAATTTGTAGCATAACAGAGCATAGTTGACATCTTTGAATTTTCTACTGTTTCCTCCTGGAACCAGGCGTGTGCCTCTATTTATTTAGATTTCCTTTTTATATTGTGAGTAAAATTGCATGATTTTATTATTAGTGGTTTGCATATCTCCACTCAGGTAGATTTCAATATAGTTTTGTTGCTGCTATTTATATTCTTGTCAAAGTACCATTTTCCATTATGGTATGTAATGGTGCAGCTAGCATGCAAGAAAGCAATTGATTTTTATTATATTCTGATATATTCAGCTAACTTCATGTACTCATTTCTTTTAAAATGTTTTTTTCAGTAGATTGTCTTAGATTTTCATCAAAGTTGATCTGCTATCTATAATAGTGCAATTCCTTGATTCAGTTTTTTCAGTAAGAATTTTTTTTCTTGTGTGAAGAAACTATTTCTTTACAATTTGCATCTTTCTTATTCTTCTAAAACACTATTTTAAGAACACTTTCAGGTTTATAGAAAAATTGAATAGAAAATACAGAGTTTGCATTTAACCCCTAATCCCACACAGGCACAGCCTTCCTTGTTATTCATAGCCTAACCCATAGTAATATACATAATTAATAAACTCATCTTGACAAATTATTTTCATCCAAAGTACGTAGTTTATGTTAAGGTTCACTCTTGCTGTCCTACATTCTATAAGTTCTGAGAAATGTGTAAAGACCTGTATGTACCATCATAGGACAGACACCCTATTCAACAAATGGTGCTGGAATAATTGGCAAGCCACCTGTAGGAGAATGAGACTGTATCCTCATCTCTCACCTTATACAAAAATCAACTAAAAGTGGATCAAGGACTTAAATCTAAGACCTGAAACTATAAAAATTCTAAAAGATAACATTGGAAAAACTGTTCTAGACATTAGCTTAGGCAAAGACTTCATGATCAAGAACCCAAAAGCAAATGCAACGAAAACAAACATAAACAGGAAGGACTTAATTAAACTAATAAGCTTCTGCACAGCAAAAGAAACAGTCAGCAGAGTAAACAGACAACCCACAGAGTAGAAGAAAATCTTCACAATCTATACATCCAACAAACGCCTATTATCCAGAACCTACCAGGAACTCAAACAAACGAACAAGAAAAATACAAACAATCCCATCAAAAAGTGGGCTAAGGACATGAATAGACAATTCTCAAAAGAAGATATGCAAAAGGCCAACAAACATATGAAAAAATGCTCAATATCACTAATAATCAGGGAAACACAAATCAAAACCACAATACAATACCTCCTTACTCCTGCAAGAATGGCCGTAATCAAAAAATAAAAAGTAACAGATATTGGTATGGATGTGGTGAAAAGGAAACAAGTCTACACTGTTGGTAGGAATGTAAACTAGGACAACCACTATGGAAAACAGTGTGAGATTCCTTAAATAACTAAGAGTAAAACTTCCAGCAATCCCACTACTGGTTATCTGCCCAGAAGAAAAGAAGTCATTATATGAAAAAGATACTTGCACATGCATGTTTATAGCAGCACAATTTGTTATTGCAAAAATATGGAAACAGCCCAAGTGCCCGTAAGTCAATGAGTGGATAAAGAAATTGTGGTATATACGTACACAATGGCCATAAAAAGGAATGAATTCATGGCATTTGCAGCAACCTGAATGGAACTGGAGACTGTTATTCCAAGTGAAGTCACTTAGGAATGGAAGACCGAACATCGTATGTTCTCACTCATGAGTGGGAGCTAAGCTATGAGGATGCAAAGGCATAAGAATGACACAATGGACGTTGGGGACTTGGGGGAAAGGGTGGAAGCGGTGAGGGATAAAAGACTACAAATTCAGTTCAGTGTGTACTATTTGGATGATAGGGGCACCAATATCTCGTAAATCATCACTAAAGAACTTACTCATGTATCCAAATACCACCTGTCCCCCAAAAACCTATGGAAATAAAAACAAAAATAAAAGAATTCAGAATCATTTCCCTGCCCTAAAAATCCTCTGTGTGTTCCCTTTTTGTGCCCCCTCCTCACTAACCTCTGCCAATCACTGATCTTTTTCTCCATATGTGCTTTTCAGAATGTCATGTGGTTGGAATCCTACAGTAGATAACCCTTTCAGATTTGCTTCTTCCACTTAGTCATATGCATTTGAGAGTCCTCTTTGTCTTTTCATGGCATAATAGCTCATTTCTTCTTGGTGGCGAATCATCTTCCACTGTCTGTATGTACCACAGGTTAATAATCCCTGCACCTCTTAAAGGACTTCTCAGTTGCTTCCCAGTTTTGACAATTTTCAATCAAGCTGCTATGAATATCTGTGTCCACATTTTGGTACAGAAATAACATTGCAACTAATTTAAGTCAATATCAAGGAGCAAACTTACTGGAATTTATGGTGAGAATGTGCTCACTTTAGTAAGAAACTGCCACATTGTCTTCCAAATGGTTGTACCATTTTGCATTCCCACCAGTCAATGAATGAGGATTCCTGTTGCTCCTCATCTCGCCAGCATTTGGTGTTGTCAGTATAGGATGTTTGCTTAAAAGGAAAAAAAAAAAGAAATTAACTAAATGAAAGAGCTAATGTGAGACATCATTAGAAGAATTCATTTGAGTCCAAAAGTGAAACTCAAGGAGGAGTTGAGATTGCAATTAATCTGTATCCACCTTCAGCCCACCTCACATGTCACCATTGCCAGATGTACGGACTGAGAAGCACTTTGTTACTTGACAACTCACACACCATCAATGCTGGAGCCAGACCTTCTGGCTTTCAAACTGTGCAACTATGGATAGGTTTCTTTTTTCTGCAAGTAAGTTGCCTCAACTATAATTTTGGAAATGTAATAGCTTATGTCTTATAATTTTGTGACAAGGATGCGAATATGATAAATTGTGTTTTGCAGGTTTGGACATAGAAACTGAAAACTATTGCTACCATTTTTGTTACCACTATTCTCATTAGCCACAGAAGATTTTGCAACTTGCAGGACCTCCATGTTTCTAAATAGAATGAGCTCACTGTTGGTTTGGTGGCTGGATTTTCATGGAATATTCTATTCTATGAAGTCAAGTCAATGTTTGTGTGGTCAATAATAAAAAGTGGTTTGTTGACTGAATGAATGAGCCAAGAAAAAGAAAGGGCTTAGGAAAGAATATGCTCAAGGCCCTTTTGGCCTTCTGTAAATCCTTGGCTTTACAGAAGAAGCAGGTAGCTCAGAACTGAGGTGCTTGGCAGGTATAATTTTGACTTCAAGCTTAGGTGATTTAATTTTTTTTCATTGTGATACAAAAATGTAAAACGTGCCATTTTAAGCATTTCTTAGTGTGCACCTTAGTGGTATTAAGTACCTTCATGAGAGAGATTTGTTTTGCAATCAATCTCTAGAAACTTTTTCTTAAAAACCTGAAACTCTCTATCATTAAATGATAACTCTCAATATCTTTTTCCCTCCAGCCTCTGGAAACCACTATCTAATTTCTGTTTCTATGAATCTGGCTACTGTAAATACCACACATAAGTGGAATCATACTATGTTTGTTTTTGTAACTGGATTATTTCATATAGCACAATGTACTCTAGTTCATCTATATCAAATTCTATAGCATGTGTCTGAATCTCCTTCCCTTTTGAGTCTGAATAAGATTCTATTCCTTGAATGCACAGATTTGCTTCATCCATTCATCTGGGGATGAACACTGGGTTGGATCCCCTTCCTGACTGATGTGCAAAGTGTCCTTAAAGACATGCGTATGCAATATCTCTACAAGATCCTGATTTCAGTTTTTGTGGATGTATCCTCAAAGGAGAAATTCCTTGATCCTATGATATTTTCTATTTTAATTTGAAAGGCCCCCATACTCTTCCATGGCAGCTTCATATTTTACATTCCCACCAAGTGTGCATTAGAATTGCTACCTCTGCCCATCCTTGTTACAATATTATATTCAAATTTATGAGTTTGCTTGTTGGTCTATTTTATAATAGCATCCTAAGGGGTATGAAAAGTCTATGTTATTTTGACCTAAGATTTGAAAACCAAAAAATCAGTGGGGTAACAAAATCTGAAGGTGTCTCACCTCTCCCACCCATTCTGCTGTCATGACCCATAGCGGAAAGTAGAAGCTCCCCTCCACTTAACTCATCCTGTTCTCCAGTCACAAACCCTTCCCTGTTTAACCATGAGCACCTGTCTGTTTCAGGTTCACCTGGCTACCTGGTGTCCCTCACAAGCCACTTGGTTTATACAGTGTCAATTTCTCTCATGCTGTTCCCTGGTCTTCTTCCATACTCTGTGCATGTGTGTGTGTGTGTGTATGTGTATGTGTGCATATGTGTGTGTATGTGTGTATATGTGTGTATGTTTGTGTGTGTATGTGTGCATATGTATGTGTGTATGTGTACATGTGTATGTTGTGTATGTGTGTCTCTGTGTGTATGTGTGCATGTGTGTATGTGTATGTGTGTACTTGCGTGTATGTGTGTGTCTGTGTATGTGTGCATATGTGTGTGTCTGTGTGTATGTGTATGTGTGTGTATGTTGTGTGTGTGTATGTGTGTGTGAATCAAATCCAATGTGTCCCTGAGCGGCACTCAGATATGCTCCTTTATATTCCCAGCCTCAAGTCTCAATGCCTTCACCCAGAATGTTCCATGCCTCCCCCTGTTTCCCTGGAGCACTCTGCTCATGGCTGGGGAAGGGCAGAGGAGTCGTCCCCATGGGCTGCTCTGCTGCTGGGACCCTGGGACTCAGAAGCTCTGATCCTCCTAATGAAGAGAAAACTAAAGAGGAACTCCTATTAGTCCATATAGAGCTTGGTGAGTTGATATTAAATTTCCCTGAAATTGTTTTTGAAGTCTTGGCTTCCACCTGAAGATTAGGAGTTGGGGTGGTTGATGCAGTGAAATCTTTGTTTCACTGTTCTCTCTAGGGATGTGGAAAACCGATGAGTTTCTTTCACAGTCACCACCACACTACTCATCTTTCACCCTCAACTGCCCACAGGGAAGCCTGGTACCATGAGCATTCTTTTATAATGAACACGAATGTCACCCATGTAGCAGTTTGTTGATTCATAATTTTATGATGCATTTGTTAAAAGATGGTTCGCTGATCTTCTTCTCCATGCCCGCCACTGTGCTAAGCCAGGATGAGTAAAAGCAGATACTGGCCCTGTGATTATGGAGCTAACAGTCCAGGAAAACTTGTTTCCATGAACTGATTCCACATTTGTAAAATAACAGCCTTGGAACTGCTGCAAATGAGAGGTGCATGCTTCTAGCAGAGTCTATAAAGGGCAACACTGACCAAATCATCGGGATCAGGCCACAATGCCCATGGGTGGAAAGAGTGAACTGAAATATTGCATGAACTAGGTAAGGAGGAGGGATCCATCGAAAGTATCAACGATGAAAACGAAAAAACCCTGTGCAGGTGTTAAGGGCAATAGGAATGATAAAAGTACAAGCAAACAGTCCTCTCTCGGAGATACACGTCCTCCTCAATGGACCGTAGAGCTGACAAGGTGAATGCCAAGCCTGTGCCAGGACAAGCTCTGGTCCACAGAATGCCTCACAGACCTGTCTGCTGTGAAAGAGGTCTCATTCCTGAAGCCCATGTCCCTGGGTCTGTAGACTCAGAGACCATGAGCTGGGTTTCTTTTTCCATTTATGTCAGAGAGAAATGTTGTATCTAGGTGTCCATGTAGTTCTGCAAGTAGATGATTTTGTGGATTTTGGCTGTGCTCTAAACCAGGAGCTAGTGGCAAACTATGACATCTATGACAAGTGGGACAAGATAATGGGAGTTAGCATTTATTGAGAACTACTATGTACCAGAACTTAGTAAATTTTAAACACACCCCCCGCCCATGAACACCCTCATTTGATCATCCATGAACCCAGTGATGTAGGCACCATTACTAGCCTACTTTGACAAATAGGAAAACTGAGGTTACATAAGCGGAATGATTTCCTTAAGGTCCAAAAGCCCATAAGTGAGGATCTGAACCCTCGTATCTGTGAATCTCACCACTGGCCCTCCCACTCCTTGGTGGTGGCGGCAGAGCTGGCTCAGGGATTCCCTCATGATTCTGTGTGATGGAAGTGAGAGCCACTGTTGCCCTCATCTGGGGCTCCAACAAACCTGCCAAGATATCTCTGATGACACAGCCCATAAGGTCCCCTCTTTCCACACAGGTCTTTCTGGGTGGTTTTAAGCCCTCCTGCCCATCAGAAATACCAGAGCAGTTTAAATAGTACAGGAATCAGGTAGTCAACCCAAAGCTACTGAATCAAAATCCCCAGAGAGAGAAATCTGGGGAGTCCGTCTATGTTAAAAGCTCCAAGTGATTCGATTGCACAGCTGCGAATGGAAAGCTCGGGCCTAGGCTGTGACTCCTCTCAAATGTAAGTTCATTTAGGAGAGAAATTTCTGGTGATCGATTTCCTGCTCACACCACACGAAGGCATCACAGCAGGAAGGCAGGAGGGTATGTATTGCTTTGTCTGGGGGCTTCCTTCACTTTCTATTAAAAATGGGATTGGCTCAGGCACCACAGCTAGATTTGAAGTGGAAAACTTGAGCCTAGGGATTAAGGGGAAGTGACCACCCACCCTGTTCATCTGCCTCTTCTTTTCCGTCATCTTCCTCTCCTGAAGCCCCAGAGCAAAGAACTCTCAATACCTGTCTGATGCATGATTAGCTCCGGACACTCCAAAAGCTACTTTGGAAAAAGTTAGGTTACTTAATCATCAGATCAACCCTAAGATAAGACGTGGGTGGCTACACATCACAGAAAGCTTGCTCTTCAGAGAGAGAAAATGTGAATCTTGGCCATATTTATAGCTGCACTCATAAACAAGACTCAGGTTTTTCAGTGATATAGGCTACAGAACAGGTGCAGCAGTTGCTTTTCCCCAGGAAATTCTCCAAAGGTAGGGTGCATTGAACTAGGTTTTAGGTACCTATGCAGTGAACATGGTGGTGATGGTAAGGGGCTGAGGGAAAGAATAGGTCTTGTTTAGGCTTGCTTAATGTGCAACTGAAACAGGCCTGGCTGGTTGTCAGACATGCAGGGGGATCAAAGCAGGGTTTCCTTATGTCCCTGCTCTCCCATAACCAGAACACAGCCTTCCAGCTTCCTGTGCCTGCTGAAGTCAGAATTCACCTGTGCCCTTGAACTGATACAAAGAAAAAAAAATCAGCAAAAGTTCAGAAGGAAGCTGAGAATCCCAGGAATATTTCCAGACGTGCCTGAACACTCACCTGGAGCACAGAGCAGGGTTCCTGCAGGGCTGCCCTCCTGTGCTCTGCCCCAGTCAGGGTGCAGGGAAGGGTGGGGAGGTGACACTGATGGCAGCAGCCCTGGGAAGGAGGGGTGGGCTGGGAGCCAGGCCTCGTGACCAGTACCAGCTAGGCTCCCTAGGTACAAATATCCCTGGGCTCTGCAGCTCCACAGGCTCCTGGGGTGGAGTCCAAATCACTCATTGTTTGTGAAAGCTGAGCTCACAGCAGAATAAGCCACCATGAGGCTGTCGGTGTGTCTCCTGCTGGTCTCGCTGGCCCTTTCCTGCTACCAGGGTGAGTACATCAGTCATGAGTCCAGCACCAGCCCCTGGGAAGCACCCTCCTCCGAGCACAAGGTCACCTATTCAGGCTGCGGTTGGGATCTGCACAAAACCAAAATTCCGAACCTTTTTCTGTGCTTGTTGAACAAGCCCCTCATCAAGTTCAGAGCTATTTCTTCTACTTCCCAGCACCTAGGAAGTTTTATTGCAAATCAGTGCAGGCAAATGTTTGGAATTCTTCTGCCTGAGTGTCACTTCTGGATGGGATCTGTGTCAGATGATGTAACGTGAGGTCGGGGGTGAATCTGGGCTCCGCCAGTTCTCAGCCCTGTGACCCTGGGCACAATGCTCACCCTCCCTGAGCCCCCTCCTATCACTGGTGGTTAGCACTTCTGCCAGGAGAAGCTATGAGAATGGAATAAGAAAGATTAATACTGTCAAAAGAGTCTAGCTGTGGGCTGAGCATGGCGGCTCATGCCTGTAATCTTAGCACTTTGGAAGGTCAAGGAGAGCGGATTGCTTGAGCTCAGGAGTTTCAGTCCAGCCTAGGAAACATGGCAAAACTCCAGCTTTACCAAAAGAAATACAAAAAATCAGCCAGACATGGTGGCATGTGCCAGTAGTCCGGGGCTGAGGTGAAGATATCCGTTGAGCCCAGGAGGTCGAGGCTGCAGTGAGCCCTGATTGAGCTACTGAAGTCCAGCCTGGGTGACAAAGGGAGACCCTGTCTCTCTCTCTCACACACACACACACACACACAAAGAGTTTAGCTGTTGATATGAAGTGCTTTCCTTTATTGTGAGACCTTGAGGAAGTCACACCCAGAGGGTCTGGCATTGTCATCAGTACAACACAGGTGTGAGAACATAGAACCCAGGGGATCCTGTCTGGTTTAACATCAGGGAGCCAAAGAGAAAACTCGACTTTCCTATATTTTTATGCTTGTGCTGCAGCTAATGCCGCGGTCTGCCCAGCTGTTGTTTCTGAGCTGTTCGACTTCCTCTTCATTAGTGAACGTGTGTTCAAGTTATATCTTGCCAGATATGATGCCCCTCCGGAATTTGTTGCAGCCAAGTTAAGAGTGAAGAGATGCACGGATCAGACTGCCCTTCAGACACGAAGCCTCATTGCAGAAACCCTGGTAACTTCTTTCTCCTTTATTTGTTGAGGCTTCTGGTCAGCGGCACAGTGTGAAGTGGGATCAGCTTGCTGCTCTGTGGGGGACACAGGTGGTGGGGCAGCTGCCATGGTCACCTCTTGAGAAGGTCACTTGGGGCCACAGGGTGGGTGCTTCCATTTCGCCTGCAGAGTCAACTCAGTTGCGCACAGCCTCCTGCATGTTCCTCCTCCTCAGGTCACCTGCCTGGATGCCATGTCCCCCGAGTGTGCCGAGGACATGGGGAATGAGTCTGGGCCCAGGCAGAAATGGTAATGGGCCAAGTACGGCCACCTCCCTGCTGGGGGCCTTCCTAAGATCAAACTGCCCTCATGCAATGGACACAGTCACTGTGGAATGTACTGGGCAGCGTGGGAGCCTTGAACAGGGAGAGGAAGGCAGGGAGGGGCCTAGAGCAGGGCCTCCCGCAGAGGCAGCGCTGGAGGGCTGGGCTTCTCTGCAGCTTCTGCAGAGCCAGGAAGGAGCTCCTCCCAGCTCCTCAGACTCCACTCTCCCCTCCTCACCCACGATGCTCTCCTGACCACGGCCAGTGGGCCAAGACCCTCGCTACTCCACCTCCTGCAGTGCCATGGAAGCGGGATGCTCTCATTCTGTCTTTCTCAAGAAATCAGAGGTTTTCCAGGGGCCTTTCAGCCTGGCTGCCTCTGGGCTGCTGTCCTGAGGTTTAGCTACAAATGCTCATGGAAGCTGCAGGCTGAGGACTGAGAGGTGCTTGGGTCCTGAGGCCGAATTCCCACATGGGGAGGCTGGAGTCTCCTGGAAGCCAAGCTTCCCAGAAGCCCTCTCAGCCCTGACCAGCCTCTCCGCCCTGGGTCCCTCATTTCAGGAAACACGAGACTCCAAGTCCTGGGACAGCCCAGACAATAACCTCTTGCTGCTTTGTCCACCCCTCGTCCCTTCCTCCCATGAGGATCCTGGGTCTCACTCCTGGATCCCCCCAGGGCTATTGGCCTGGCAAGGAAAGACTGCTCCATCACCGGCATGGGTACTGTGAGGCCACCAGGTCTAGGCCTCAGTTTCCCAAACTGAGTTGTTGCCTCTGCCCTTCCAATTGCCTTTGGAGGCAGAATCCCACTGGCCTCTTGGATGTGAGCCTGTCGTCTCCAGCAGCAGCATGACTGACCCCACATTCCTTTCTTTTTTCTTTTTCTATTTTAGGTGAAAATACTGAAGAAGTGTAGTATGTGACATGTAAAAACTTTCAGCCTGGTTTCCACCATCTTTCAATGATACCCCCATCTTCCCTGCAGAATGTAAAGGTTTCAATGTCTTGCTTTAATAAATCACTTGCTCTCCACGTCTCCATTGGTCTTGTTATAATCCTGCAGTCTCGAGCCTTGAGTAAAGGGTGGTTTCTATAGTGTAGTGGACTTTTGCTGTGGGTGATAATTAACTCCAGAGAACCAGGGTCCTGTTACCAATGGGGCCTGAGTCCAGGTGTCAGAGAGGGGAATATTTGGTAGGAATTATCCTGCATTCCTTACAGATGTCCCATCCTGCAGCTGTGAATGAAAACCATGGTAACGAGGACACAGGAATTGAAATGTTCCTGCTGGTCTTATACTGAGGGAACCCCCAGCCTGAATGTCCAGGCCCAGGGTTCCCACCCGTCAGTGACTCTACTCTGACGTCCCCTCAGACCCACAGTCAGCCTGCTTGGTGCTCTCGCTGCACTATGCTTTCTCTCCCGTCACGTCCAGTATACTTTATTTTCCACTTATCACAGTTTGGGGGCATTTCCAGGTTTCAACCTGGAGTTCACATTGTTTTACTCCCCACATTCAAGAGCACTCCTCACTCTCTGCATCACTCACCAGCACCTGAGGCAAATGCTTCCTTCCTCAAGCTCTCCCAAGAGCTCCAGAGACCAGCACCCCTGCCAACTGGACAGCTCCCAGGGCGCACTCCACAGTCATTTCAGGAGCAGGATGTAAAACCGAGCACAGGGTCTGCCCCCAGCCTGCTCTCCCTTCCATGAGCCCATCCAGGGTAATGTACCCACCCGGTAACTCCCCTGACCAGGACACAGGGAGACGCCACAGGTTCCCTGCTTGGTGTCCTGTGACTACTGGAACAAAACTCTGCAAACTTCATGGCTTAAAACAACTAATTCTCAGGCATCTCTGGGGGTCAGAAGTCCAACATTAGTAGCACTGTGAAGACATCAGCAGGCAGCAGGGCTCTTCTCCCTCTGGGGGCTGTTGGGGGGAATTCACTAAGGGTTGCTACTGGCTTCTGGGCTAATAATTGTCCTGGTCCTGTGGCCACATCACTCCAACCTCTGCCTCCATGATATATTCTCTTAGTTTGTTTCTACGTCAACCCCACTCACCTTGGCTTTTTTTTTTTTTTTTTCTGAAACAGAATCTCGCTCTGTGGCCCAGGCTGGAGTGCAGTGGCACAATTTTGGCTCACTACAACCTCCGTCTCCCAAGTTCCAGCAATTCTCTTGCCTCAGCTTCCTGAGTAGCTGGTACTACAGGCACATGCCACCATGCCTGGCTGATTTTTTGTATTTTTAGTAGAGACGGGGTTTCACCGTGTTAGCCAGGATGGTCTCGAACTCCTGACCTCAGATCCACCTGCCTCAGCCTCCCAAAGTGCTGGGATTACAGACGTGAGCCACCACCCTGACTTTTAATCACAAAATACACAGGTTTGGTTTGGGGACCATGCAGATTATTCAGAGTAACACCCCATCTCATTATCCTCAACTGTGTTTGCCAAGTGCTTTTTCTGTCTTATAATGGAACATTCACAGATTTCAGGGACTAGGATGTGGGTATCTTTCAGGGTGAACGTGAGGCAGCCAAAGACAGCTCCCCTCCCTCCTGACTCCTAACAGTGCACTATGTTCTATTCCCTCCATTGCCCCAGAATCACCTTTGCGAGTTGCTTCTTTCCCATCACACAGTCATATCACAGTCTGGTCTATGTCCTCCCCAGCTCAGACCAAATTCTCCTACATTGTCTTGCAGCCTCTGTGAACCCTTCCTACAATACATCCTCCTCATTCAAGCCAAGGTAAGTCTCCCAAATTTAAAATGTGATCCTATTCTCTTTTCAACAACTCTGAGTGACCAGACAGTACTGGTTCTCAAGAGTTTCAAGTAAGGGAAATTATTTTTTACCCCAAGCCCATCTTTATATGATAATAGTCACCATTACACAACTGGCAGAAGAGTAGATAACATTATGATTAATTAAACATTGCTTTTAAAAGAAATTTGTATTTGAATCACACCAGAAATTATGTACACTTAAAAATATAACCTAGATATATGAAACTTACTATCAGCAGGCATAACGTGCTGCTGTGTGTGGCAGATACAAGGATTTATGGAGCTTTCAAAACACTGGGAGAAAACCAGAGAGGAACCACTGCGGGAGGAGGGAGTCCACACCCTTGTGTTGCACACAAAGACTTGCAAGACCTGCTTCTGGGAGCCTTTGTCTCCTCCTCTCCTCTTCCCTGGGGCACTCTGAGCTCAGTCATACTTGTTTATATCTCATTTGTTAGGCCTCATGTGAGTCACACCCTTGCATAAGTGCATAGAGGTCTCCCTTTCCCTGTATAGCCACCTCTCACTATGACATCGGACAACCTCATCTACAGAATCCACTTCACATGCCTCCTCCTCTGTGAAGCCCTCTCGGATATCCACACCTTATATTTTATCTTTATACACATGTGCACCGTGTGCATAGACATTCCTCTTTTATTATCAGTTTACCTTTCTGTGATATGGGATGCACATCATAGCATTGTTGTGAGAACATATTAAATACATTAATACTATAAAGCACTCAGCAAAGTATGGCAATCATTATTATAATGCTTACAACTACTAGAAGTTTCTAGTCACTGATCATCCTGATATGCATTTTGTTGGAAGGCTTCCAAGTTCTCTCTCACTTCATCCTCACTAGTGCCCAAGAAGGTCGAAGATTGTTCCCACTAATGAACATGAGAATGACGTATGCTCTACCAAGTGGTCCTCAACCCTGGCTCTGTTTTGGAATCCAATGGGAAGCTGTCGACATCAAGTGATGCCCAGGCTCCATCTGGTGTGTATGTGTCTATCTCTGTGCAAGTAGAACTCCTGCAGTCCTTGTTCTGGTGTCTTCAGCTCCTATGGGTGCAGTCATCCAGTGACCTGGGGAGGCAATATCTGGGACAAGAGTCCCTTGTGATACTCACAGGACTCCCAGCATCACCACGGCTGTGACCTGGAGGCCTTTTCCTTAGCTACTTTCATTGCTTTTAAAGATTGAGGATTGCAAAGTGCTCACTCTTTTCACCATTATACAGCTAATCACATAGGTGTCATCTGTGGTATGCTTTTCCTTCCTGAGTTGCTATTAAGTGTGTGATGTGAAATCTAGTAAGACTGCACAAGTTGGGGCAGGGAGGGAGGGCATTAGGAGTCATTATTTAAGGGCTATTGAGTTTCTGATTGGGATGGTAATAATTTTCTGGGAATGAATATTGTGAAACATTGTGAATGCCTTTAAAGCCACTGAATTATACACTTACAAATGGTTGAAAAGGGCAGGGCGTGGTGGCTCACGCCTGTAATCCCAGCACTTTGGGAGGCTAAGGCAGGTGGATCACGAGATCAAGCGATCGAGACCATCCTGGCCAACATGGTGAAACCCTTTCTCTACTAAAAATATAAAAATTAGCTGGGTATGGTGGTGTGCACCTGTAGTCCCAGCCACTTGGGAGACTGAGCCAAGAGGATTGCTTGAACCCAGGAGGCGGAGGTTGCAGTGAACTGAGATCACGCCACTGCATTCTAGCTTGGTGACAGAGTAAGGCTCTGAAAAAAAAAAAAAAAAAAAGCCACACACAATTAAAAAAAAAAAGACTCAAAGGGCTGCTGCTGTATGGGAGGCAAGCAGCAGGAAGCTACCTGTGAAGGGGAGCTGGGCCTGTATTTTACCCCTGGATATACCTCCCCAGACCTGTTGGCATCCCACAGTCAGCACTTCTCTCCAAGTCCATGCTGTAATTGATTCACCTCCTGGATTTCTTCTTTGATGAGGGTATCACAATTTCTAAGAAAATCTAGTCCAGAAACCTGAGATTGAGGTTTACCAAGGATGTAGGATTCACTCATGCAGGGTCTCCAGACTTTTACCCCTTAAGGCTGTCTCACATGACTATTGAACTAAGTAGAGTCTCATAATTTCCCCCCTGGACAAATATTATCAATCTCTACCTAGACTCTTTTTCTCAAATATCTTGTCCCTATGATCCATCTGGCATTTTAAGATGAATCTAATATTCTTTTTTTTTTTTTTTTTTGAGATGGAGTTTCGCTCTTGTTGCCCAGGCTAGGTTCAAGCAATTCTCCTGCTTCAGCCTCCTGAGTGGCTGAGATTACAGGCATGCACCACCATGCCCAGCTAATTTTGTATTTTTTAGTAAAGATGGGGTTTCTTCATGTTGGTCAGGCTGGTCTCGAACTCCTGACTTCAGGTGATCCACCTACTTCGGCCTCCCAAAGTGCTGGGATTACAGGTGTGAGCCACCGCACCTAGCCTGATAAGCCCAATATTCTGGTAACAAAGCTTAGGTTTTGTTATAGGCATCTTTAAAGTACATCTTCAATGGATCTCAATTTTCTTTTAATGAAATAAAGCTCAATATCGCAAATTATAAATTAGAATATTCAAGTTTTTATAATAATCACAGCCTCACATTGTTGAAGAATACATGTTTTCTTTCTTTCTCTATACTTCCATCTTTTCTCTCCCAGTGAGCTAACCATGGTTTCTGACAGAGTTAGAATCTAGGAAAAGAGGAGAGAGAAGGAAATCAGAAAGTTCTGAATTGACTTGCCCTGTTTTGTGATTGGTTTGGGCTCTTTGGGTCTGTCAGAGGCTTTGTGTCCTGGACAGTTCCATGAGTGCTTCTGAAAGCCCACATTACCTAGATCCCTCCTTCCTTTGATGATTTAACAAGTATTCGGATAACAACAAAGAACTCTAGAGGAATTAAAAATACGATAGCTAGAAAAATTGATAAAAGAACTGGAAGGAAAAATCAAAATAGTGTAACAAAAAGTAATATATATGTAGTTGAAAAGTCACAGGAAAAACGAAAAGATAAGAAGGCTAGAGAATGAATTCATTATGTGGTAACTAAAAGAATTCCAGAATGAGAGAGGCCGTGGTGGGTAGAAAGCCACCCATGAAATAGTAAAAGATAATTTTCTAGATTAAAAAGATTGAAAAATCTATACAAATCCACTGATTTCCCATACCAAAAAAATTTTGATCATATTTTGGAACATCATCTTAAATAAAAGCCCCCGACTTTTTTTTTTTTTTTTGAAAGAAACAGCAAGGCACATAAAAGAATGGGGAATAACAATGGAATCAACACAAAAACAGGAAGGCAGAGGTGTTACACTCAGAATTCAGAGTATTCCAACCTGTATTTCTACACAGATGTGAATCTACATCCAGGCTGCAATTATCCAAGCATGAAGACAAAATAAAGATATTTTCAGGCATGCAAATCTTCAAACATTTTATCACCAATGAACTTCTTTTCAGAAAGTTATTGGAGGATATGCTCCACCAAAAAGAAGTAGAACAAGAAAGGCAAAGATGTGGGATTGGATACACAGGGATTATAATAGCAGTTAGTGAATACATCAACAGAACAGCAAGAAAAGATTATTGAGAACATGGAAATACTTCCACAGGAAAACAAGCTGAAAGTGAGAGTGGGACTGGGAGGTCTGCAGAGGAAGGGCAAGGAATAATTGCTTTTAATAAAACACCTTTTTTGCATTATATTCCTTCTCAAACATGCATCTATGTCAACTTTTTAAAAATTAAAATTGTAAAAAGAGAGGATGTTGGAAAAGAAATAAAAAGGAAAGAGAGAATAGAAGAAAAGGGGCAAAAAAGTGGGCAGAGAGGAGATAATTTGGCAAAAAGAAGCTAAGAAGCCACAAATGGCCTCAGGTTGAAGCAGAATCTACACCACACCGAACCATGGAGAAAGATAGTATATTTTGTTGAAAGAATTAATGAATTTCCTTAAAGAATTAATTAGCAAGCTGAATGGGAAGGCAAGATGCAGAACTGAAGAAAGACACAATATATATCACTGAGATGAGATCTTACTACACAAATTAAAAGCCTACAGACATTCAAGGAAATATCAAGGAAGGCTTGCAGAAGAGATGATGGCTGAGTTGGGCCACGAAGCACCGAGAAGATGAGGATGACAGACAGGCAGGGGAAGCAGGGCCTCCAGGTTCCTGGAGTAGCCTGGGCGAAGACATGGATGGAAAGCTGAGCCAGTCCCCTGGAGGACAAAGATGCCCACACTCCTTTCTACATCTTGAAGGTTCACAGATATTTCTCTAGCACAGGGTTTCTCAATCTTGGCAGTGGTGACATAGAGGGCAAGTAATCCTTTCTTGTGGGATCTGTCCTGTGCATTGTAGGAGGTTCAGCAGCACCCCTGGCCTCAGCCCACTCGATGCCAATAGTATCTGGGCTGCCATACAGCTGTGACTACCAAAAATATCTCCAGACTAATGTCTGCAGGGATGCGGAAAGTGGGGAGAGGACGTGCACAGGACTTGCTGTCAAGGAGCATGAACAGAGAGGAGTCAATATCAGGGATCTGGGGATGTCAGAAGGGAGCTGCCCACAGAGAGCCACAGGGTCCTGTGAAGGAGGAGATCCCTGGAGATGCAGGGGTCAGCAAAGAACACAAGACCTGCGTGTGTAGAGAGTCGAAGGTCCGTGGATCGTGACCAACTCAGCATTCCACTGGAGGCTATATGATCAAACAGCAAACTGTTTATCACGAATGCAGGATGTGGGCAAACTTGCCACTGCACCTACTACCAGAAGGTTTGCTGAGGGCAATCACTCCCTGCTGCCATGCTCCTTGAGGTTATCTAATGGGACATCTACAGCCTACTATTTAAAGAATGCAGTATTGCAAGCCTGCTGTAAATCAAGCTGCTGACTGACAACCATCCCCCTTCTCGCTATCTCTTTTACCTAATAAATACGAAGGGTTGTAAAAGCTCAGGGCCCTTGTTCACTAGAAGCAAGGAGCCCCCTGACCCCTTCTTCCAAATATATTCTCTTGTCTTTATCTTTATTCCCGTGTTTGTCCCCCTTTGTTCAGTCCAACAGGGATTGGGGCTGCGTCAAGTGGCGCTGGAACAGGGACTTCGAGGACATGAACAAAGAAGGTCTGCTGAAGCTTGAACTTGTTAGTCTGCTAGAGCATACCTGACATGAAATTTTAATTGGCAAGAACTGTGTGCAGACCAGGCTAGACAGAACCAAGCTGCTAGAGATGGAGACATTACAGAGGATATGCTGTTAGGTAATGGTCCTTATTCAGACCTGGAACATCAAATGGCACTCCCAGACCCTGCTTATCAGCAGTGTGCACATGCTGCTAAATGTGCCTGGGCCACAATTACAATCCTTTTTACATATCATGCAAGGGTCATAGGAGCCCTATGCACAATTTCTTGCAAGATTACAAGCAGTAGTGAAGCATCAGACTCCTCATACCACTGCTGCAGAAATGCTAACCTTAACTTTAGCTTTTGAGAATTCAAACACAGATTGTCAATGTGCACTGGCACCTGTGAGGTGTACAAAAAACTTGGGAAATTTTCTCAGAGCTTGTCAGGATGTAGGAACTGAGCTTCATTGCTCTGCAATTTTAGCTCAAGCAATGGCTAATTTAGTAACTGAAAAATCTGAAAGGAGCCAAGTATTAAGCCCAAAAGTAGGAAAATGTTGTAATTATGGAAAAACTGGACATGTTAAAAAAGAATACTGTCAGATCTCAGGACAGAAAGTATCTTATAATGCAGTTCCCCCACCAGTGAAAAAAACGCAAGGACTCTGACCTCACTGTAACAAAGGAAATCATTGGGCTAATGAATGCCACTCAAAATTTCATCAAAATGACAACCCAGCCCCTCGCCAGGTCGGGAAATGAGAATGGGACCTGGACCTGGGCCCCTCTAACAATGAGGGCATTCCCAGTTCAGGCCACAACCCCATTTCAGGGATGGGTCCCAGGAGAAACATTGATTTCCTCACTCCGGGAACACCAGGACGTGCAGGATTAGATCTCCCAGTCAGAAAAAAATTACATTAGTTGGAGACAAACCTATCAATGTTCCCACTGGCATTTGGGGACATTTATCAGTAGGATACATGGGACTAATTGTAGGCAAAAGCCGCCTTAACTTGCAAGACTGCATCCTTCAAACAGTAGGCTCTAGATGTCCCAGTAGATAACCTCAAGGAGCATGGCACCAGGGAGTGATTGCCCTCAGCAAACTTTCTGGCGGCAGGTGCAGTGGCAAGTTTGCCCACATCCTGCATTCATGATAAACAGTTTGCTGTTTGATCATATAGCCTCCAGTGGAATGCTGAGTTGTTCATGACCCACAGGCCTTCAGCTCTCTGCATGTGTGGTCCTTGATGTGCCTTCGGGAATGAATGAAGTGGTTGAACCCAGAGTGACTGAGTCAAGGGCAATGGAGGAGGGGCATCCACAGGGAGCAAAGGTCCCAAGCAGAAAATGATAGGGCTTGTGCAGAAATAAACCCAGAGTTCATGCATTTTGGGAGGCTGAGGCAGGTGGATCACGAGGTCAGGAGTTCGAGACCATCCTGGCTAACATGGTGAAACCCCGTCTCTACTAAAAATACAAAAAAATTAGCTGGGTGTGGTGGCGGGTACCTGTAGTCCCAGCTACTTGGGAGGCTGAGGCAGGAGAATGGCGTGAACCTGGGAGGCAGAACTTGCAGTGAGCCAAGATCTCACCACTGTACTCCAGCCTGGGTGACAGAGTGAGACTCCATCTCAAAAAAAAAAACACAAAACAAAAAACAAAAAAAACCAGAGTTAGTCGGTGGCTGACACCTGATTCTGGCTCTGCTTCCAAATTCAGCTCCTGGTCCAAACTCATTAGGTAAATCCAAGTCATATGCTGTTATGTTAACAGTAACTTTTGGGGAAAAAGGACACTGAGGTGACCTAGGCACTGGTGGTACAGTCTGCAACTACCTCTTCTTTTAGCTGATTTCCTCCCACCCTGATCCCAAAGTCCTCACCTAAGAAAGCACATCATTGATGTGAGTGTCCAGAATGTGACCGTGATGTGTGGTTAGTGTTACATCTGATCCCGGCCTTTACTAAAGATTCAAATGTAGATAAGCATCTACTTCTAAATACACCTTATAACAAAACATGTAATCTCATCAGTGAACTCTTGCAAACAGCAAATTCTGCTCTGAAAAATCAGTTAGCACCAAATACAGATTCTAGCAATCCTAAAGTGAATGGACTCTGTACCCCATTATTAACTACACTAGTTTTTAATTCCTTCAACAACTTACACTCTAGGGGGGTGTGTTCATGAGTACACTGCGGTGAATTATTTGGATCACGCCTTATGGAAATAGGAAAAATGCAAGGCCCTAAGGACTTCTATCTATGACTCTCTATCTATGGCAGCAGAGAGTAACATTGTTTGTATCGGAGTCTTTTTTTCTACTACTGAAGGAGGCGGTACAGATGTTTCTGCTATTGGAGGGGTGGTATAGACCCATTTTTATCCTCCCTCTCCTGTTTTTTATTTTCAATTGGTGCTGTGGGTGGGATAAAAGATTCTTTCAGAAAACATGACTTCTGTTGTCTAGCAGAATAAGAAGGAGATAATGGCAGAAGGAGAGTACAGACCACACTCCAAGTGGAGAAAACAGAAGAATCAACTTTAAGACCTTTTTGATGAGCCTATTTTAATCCTTCTCCTGCTCTTTCCCAATTTTCCACATCAAGAGTGCCTGCCTGTGAAAACCATGGGTTATGCATAATAACCTCCTGCAGAAGCTTAGTTAGTGTCTGCGAATTAACCCGAGCTCCAAACTGTCTCAACAGAACTTTAAGAAACTGCACATAATGTTTTTCTTCAATAAACAAATTCTGCCCCATATTACCCTGATTCAGAAAACCTCCTGTTCCTGGTACTTCTTTAGAGCACTGCCCTTGTTTCGCTCCCAGTACTTCTTTAGGGCACTGATCAGTACCTCTTTAGGGCACTGGTTTTATATCCACTGCCGGTAGACTCATCCCGGTGTCCCCATTCGTGTTGTCAACTTCAGTTCTACCCTTTGATGTAAAACACTTGGCTCGAACTTGTTTGTCTGCTAGTGCGTATCTGACATGAAATTTAAATTGGCAAGAAATGTGTGCAGACCAGACTAGACAGAACCATGCTGCTGGAGATGGAGACATTACAGAGGATATGCTGTTAGGTAATGGTCCTTATTTAGACCTGGAAAGCCAAATGGCACTCCCAGACCCTGCTTATCAGCAGTGTGCACATGCTGCTAAATGTGCCTGGGCCACAATTCCTGAAGACGGAGTCCCAGTGCAATCCTTTTTACATATCATGCAAGGGTCATAGGAGCCCTAAGTTCACATAGGGCAGCAGTGAGAGTCATGGACACCAGCACCCACCTGAGCCATGATGCATGGGTCTCTCAGGGTTCAGCTAAGGAGGGAAATAATGTTGAGAGAATCACGTGGAGCCAAAACGCCTGACTTCGTATCCTGGTTCTGCCTCTTCCTAGTCGTCTCCCATGAATTCCTATGGAATTTCTGTGTCCTGTCTCCTTTAGCTGAGGTTGAATGATCTCCCACCTTACAGCATGGTGACCACACATTCAGTTTGGTCAGGACAGTCCTGATTTACATTTTTATCCTCGCATCCCACCCACTTAGGGCTCCCTCTCATTCTCAAAAGTGTCCCTCATTTACAGTCAATTTTATGGTCATCTGAATCATTGGATGGTGATTGTGGGAGTAAAAGAGGCTTATAACAGTGCCTGCCATTTAGTAATTAATATAGATTTTTAATTCATATTTTGTTTAACATTTTCACGAATATTGCTAAGAAATTGAATCTCAAACGTTACGACAAACAAGTCTTCCTCCTATAATTCTTCAGCCTTCCAACACTTGGGATTGTAGGCCATTCATTTGTGTTACTCTTATATTTATGAAATTAGTCACATTAGTTTTGTCCTACATATAATTTTCTTCTGGAGCTACTGTTAAAGAGGGTGAAGTGACAGCTGGGCCTAGTGGCTCATGCCTGTAATCCCAGCACTTTGGGAGGCCAAGGTGGAAGAATCACTCGAGGCCAGGAATTTGAGACCAGCCTGGCCAACACAGTGAAACCCCATTTCTACAAAAAATACAAAAATTATCTGGGCATGTTGGCACACACTTGTAATCTCAGCTACTCAGAAGACTGAAACAAGAGAATGGCTTGAACCCAGGAGGCAGAGTTTGCCGCAGTGAGCCAAGATCATGCCGCTACACTCCTGCCTGAACTCTGTCTCAAAAAAAAAAAAAAAAAAAAAAAAAAGTGTGAAGTGAGATCAAGCCAGATTCTACAGTCTGCAGCTCTACAGTCAGGGGCAATCTGAGTGGTAGTAAGAAAGTGATAGAAAGCTGAGCAGGCCTGTATTTTAATCCTCATTGGACATATTCTTCCAGAACCATTAACACTCCAAAGACAATACACCTCTAGCTATCAACATTCTGCTTGATTCACATTCTATGTATCTTCCTTGTTGAAAATGTCAACTATTTTTTAACAAACTCTGGCTTGAAATAAAAAGAAAACTGAGCTTTACAAGGTACAAAAGATTTACTTTTCCTGGGTCTCTTGATTCTATTGCTTGCAGCCTCTCCCACACCTGTTGGCTCATGTTGGGTCTCAAAATGTTTGTTTGTTTGTTTGTTTTCTTTGCGAAGCTTTACTTATCTCTGCCTAGGCTTTCTCGTTGAAATCACTTTTGCTTATTATGTACCTAACACTCTAGGACAAAACCAGTGTTGTGAAAACAAAACTATATCTTTCTCATAGGCTTATTTAAAGTAAACCTTCAATGGCTCTCCTCTTTCTGTAAAATACTACTCAGTGTCTCAGTGCCAAAATTAAAATATGCAGACCTGTGCAATAATCAAAACTTCACAGTGACTCAAAATTAAACCTTTCCTTTCTACTCTCCTGACACTTGCACTGATTCTTCCTATGGGATCTACCCATGGTGTGTGACGCTTCACTCTTGGGGTATAGAAAGAGACAAAACAAAGATATGAAAGCTCTCAATTAATCCAAGTGCCTTTGTGATTAGTCTAGGTTCTCTAGACATTATGGTGATTCATCTCATAGAACACAGTCACGTGTGTCAGAAAGTCCACACTGCTAAGATCTCTCATTTCCTTGATGTTTTAAAAATGACTGAAAAAGCAACAAAGAGTTTCAGTAAAGTAAAATTATCATTGGATGAAAAATTTGTAAAATAATGAAAGACCAAATTAAAACAGTATAACAAATAGTGTGTATGTGGAGGATAAATTAATGTAAAAAAAAGCTATGAATGTGAGGGGAAGAATGTTGAAGAATTAATTCGCAGTGTTCAATTAAAAATTCCACCATGAGAAAGAGAGAAAATGGTGGGAACCGTGATATCAAAGAAAGAACACACAAAATCATCCCAAAATAAAGGATATAGGATTAAACTAAGAAAACCCTCATTCTTCACTCCAAAAACAATCAAGGTAAAATTTTGGGACAATATTTTCAATAAAAAATCTTTTCCCTAGAAGAAACACATACCAAGCTGTGGAATAAAAATGGCGTCAACACAAGAAACTTAACTGTAAAGGAGAAATACGTATTTGTAGAATTTTCTACCTATAATTCTATAACCAGCCAACTTTCATTAAGCTTGAAGATAGAACTAAGATATTTTCAGTCATGCAAAATTTCCCAAGTTTTTTTTGTTTGTTTGTTTTTTGTTTGTTTGTTTGTTTGTTTTTGAGACGGAATCTCACTCTGTCGCCCAGGCTGGAATACAATGGCACGATCTCGGCCCACTGCAACCTCTGCCTCCCAGGTTCAAGTGATTCTACTGCCTCAGCCTCCTGAGTAGCTGGGACTACAGGTGCCCACCAAAATGCCTGGATAATTTTTTGTGTTTTTAGTAAAGATGGGATTTCACTATGTTGGCCAGGTTGGTCTCGAACTCCTGACCTCATGATCCACCCACCTTGGACTCCCAAAGTGCCGGGATTACAGACGTGAGCCACCATGCCTGGCCTCCCAAGCTTGTTTTACAATGACTTTTTTTTTTTTCCCAGAAAGATAATGAAAGATATGCTGTAGAAAGGAGGAGTAGGAGAGAGAGGGAGGGATGAAATCAATGTTGAGGATTTCACATAGCAATAAGTAGTGTTAGGAATACATATAACCAATGAGGTTAAGGATTTCTACAAGAAGTAGTATAATACACTGATGAAAGACATAATAGATGACACAAACAAATAGAAAAGTGTCCCATGCTCATGGACTGGAAAAATCAACGTCATTAAAATGTCTGCACTGCTCAAAGCAATCTACAGATTAAACACTATTCCTATAAAATTACCAACATTATTCTTCACAGAATTAGAGAAAAACTATTCTAAGCCTCACGTGGAACCAAAAAAGAGCCTGAATAACCAAAGCAATTGTATACAAAAGAACAAAGTTAGAGACATCACATTACTGGATTCCAAACTATACTACAAGGCTAACAAGGCCAAACTATACTACTACTACAAGACCAAACTATACTACTAAGGTAAACAAAAGCAGCATGTGACTGGTTAAAAAAAAAAAAGACACATAGACAAATGGAACAGAAGAGAGAACCCTGAAATAAAGCTTCACATCTACCACCAACTGATCTTTGATAAAGTTAACAAAGATAAACAACGGAGAAATGATATTTTACTCAATAAATGATATTGAAAAAACTGGCTAATCATACACAGAAGAGTAAAATTGGACCCCTACCACTCATCATATAAAAATTTAACATCAAATGGATTAAGACTTACATATAGAACTCAAACAAAAGTTCTGGAAGAAAACCTAGGAATTACTCTTTTGGAATTACTCTATCTGAAAACCAGCGAGACACATTCCCTCCCAGTCACCACTCATGATCCTAAAAGAAATTATGACTAAGTCCTCAAAGGCAAATGCAACAAAACAAAAAATTGACAAATGGGACTTAATTCAACTAAACTTCTGCCCAGCAAATGAAACAGTCACCAGAGTAAATAGACAACCTACAGAATGGGAGAAACTATCTACAAACTCTGCATCTGGCAAAGGACTGATCACCAGATTCTATAAGCAATGTAAACAAATCAATAAAAAAAATCCCACAAATAACTCTAATAAAAAGTGAGCAAAGAACATGAAAAGACACTTCTCAAAAGAAACTATACAAGGGACCAAACAAATATACAAAAAAATGCTCAATATCACTAATTATCAGGGAGATGCAAATCAAAACCACAGTAAGATAGCATCTCACACCAGTCAGAATGGTTGTTATTAAAAAGTCAAAAAATGACGAATGCTGGCAAGGCTGTGGAGAAAAGAAACACATACATTGTTGGTGGGAAGGTATAACAGCTCAGTCCCTATGGAAAGCAGTTTGGAGAGATCTCAAAGAACCAATAATACAATTATATTTGACCCAGCAATCTCATTACTGGGTATATACTCAAATGAAAATAAATTATTCTACCAAACAGACACCTGCACTCATATGTTCATTGCAGCACTATTCATAGTAGCAGAGACATGGAAGCAACCAAGGTGTCCGTTAATGGTGGATTTCACGAAGACAATGTGGTATGTATGTACCATGGAATACTAAGCAGTCATAAAAAAGAGAAAAATCATGTTCTTTGCAGCAACATGGATGCAACTGGAAGCCATTCTCCCAACTGAACCAATGCAGAAACAGAAAACTAAATACCCCAATACCATGTGTTCTCACTTATAAGTGAGAAGGAAATGTTAGGTGCACATGGACACAAAGATGGAAAAACAGACAGTCAGGACTCCAAAAGGGGGAGGTAGGGAGGAAGAAGAGATTGAAAAACTACCTATCAGGTACTATGTACACAATTTGGGTGACAGGAACTTTAGAAGCCCAAAGGTCAGCATCAGAAAATATACTCATGCAACAGTGCTGCACATGTACTCCTTGAATCCCCCAAAAGGAAGTGTAAGAGGTATCTGCATGTGATGATGAACAGACAACTGCATTAAAAATTAATTAGATCTGCCAGGCATGGTGGCTCACGCCTGTAATCCCAGCACTTTGGGAGGCTGAGGCAGGCAGATCACTTGAGGCCTGTAGTTTGAGACCAGGCTGGCCAAGATGGTGAAATCCATCTCTACTAAAAATACAAAAAAATTAGCCAGCATGGTGGCAGGTGCCTGTAGTCCCAGCTACTTGGGAAGCTGAGGCAGGAGAATCGCTGGAACCCAGGAGGCAGAGGTTGCAGTGAGCTGATATTGTGCCACTGCATTCCAGCCTGGGTGACAGGGCAAGACTCTGTCTGAAAAAAAATTAATTAGACCTATGAAGGTAAATACCAGGAGAAATAGTGAACCAAGTTCAAGGTAAGTATGGACTATATTGTGAGAATGGAAAGGAACAGAGAACTACTGTTTTAATTTAGAATCTATTTAACACAATTATATTTTTTACTCAACGCACATATATCATTTTAAAAATTAGACATATGAAAAAATAAGTAGAAGACAAATGAAAGGTGAGGAGATACAGAAGGAACACTGGGAAAAAGTGGTTGGTGAAAACATTTAGTGGAAAGAGGCTATGATGCTGAATATTATCTCAGAACAACCCAGAACCCCACCAAAGCCTTAGGAGGTACATATTTTATTAAAATAAATAATGGATTTCCTTAAAGAATTAATTACATGAGGAACAACAAGACATAGAGTACTGATGAGATACATGAAGTATATCACTAAGAATAAGATTTCCTCACAAAAATTAAAAGCCTGCAGAAATTCAAAGAACAGCAATGTCTTTCTGAGCTGTGCATGCTTCAGTAAGCAAGGCTTTTTGGGACAGGTGATGGTTGAGTTGCATAAGAAGTGTTAGGGAGCCGGGCGCGGTGGCTCAAGCCTGTAATCCCAGCACTTTGGGAGGCCGAGGCGGGCGGATCACGAGGTCAGGAGATCGAGACCATCCTGGCTAACATGGTGAAACCCCGTCTCTACTAAAAATACAAAAAACTAGCCGGGCGTGGTGGCGGGCGCCTGTAGTCCCAGCTACTCGGAGGCTGAGGCAGGAGAATGGCCTGAACCTGGGAGGCGGAGCTTGCAGTGAGCCGAGATCGCGCCACTGCACTCCAGCCTGGGTGACACAGCGCGAGACTCCGTCTCAAAAAAAGAAAAAAAAAAAGAAGTGTTAGGGAAGCAGGAGCCTAGGAGAGCCAGAATGACACTATTTTAAAATCAACTCCCTCTGAAAACCAGCCAGACACCTTCCCTGCCAGTCACCACCCATGGTCCTAAAATGTTTACTGTTGGGAGCAATCCTCCCCAAATCTGGCCACAAACTGGCCCCAAAACTGGTCATAAACAAAACCTCTGCAGTGCTGTAACATGTTCATAATGGCCCTAATGCTCACGCTGGAAGCTTGTGGGTTTACCAGAATGAGGGCAAGGAATACCTGGCCCACCCAGGGTGGAAAACTGCTTAAAGGCATTCTTAAGCCACAAACAATAGCATGAGCATTCTGTTCCTTAAGAACATGCTCCTGCTGCAGTTAACTAGCCCAACCTATTCCTTTAATGTGGCCCGTCCATTCGTTTCCCATAAGGGATACTTTTAGTTAATTTAATATCTATAGAAATAATGCTAATGACTGGTTTTCTGTAAATAAATATGTGGATAAATCTCTGTTTGGGGCTCCCAGCTCTGAAGGCTGTGAGATGAAGCAGTGGCCTGCCCCTCCATACCTGTGGGTGTTTCTTGTCAGGTGGAACGAGAGACTTGAGAAAAGAAAGAGACACAGAGACAAAGTATAGAGAAAAGAAAAGTGGGCCCAGGGGACTGGTGCTCAGCATACGGAGGACCTGCACTGACACCAGTATCTGAGTTCCCTCAGTATTTATTGATCATTATCTTTACCATCTCGGAGAGGGGGACATGGCAGGACAATAGGGTCATAGTAGGGAGAAGGTCAACAAGAAGACATATGAATAAAGATCTCTGTGTCATGAATAAGTTTAAGGAAAAGTGCTGTGCTTTGATGTGCATATATGCAAACATCTCCATAAACATTTTTGGTGCATAAAGAGCAGCATTGCCACTAGCACGTCCCACCTCCAGCCCTAAGGCGGTTTTCTCCTATCTCAGTAAATAGAACATACAATTGGGTTTTACACTGAGACATTCCATTGCCCAGGGACAGGCAGGAGACGGATATCTTCATCTATCTCAACGTCAAAGAGGCCTTCCTTCCTCTTTTACTAATCCTCCTCAGCACAGACCCTTTATGGGTGTCAGGCTGGGGGATGATCAGGTCTTTCCCTTCCCATGAGGCCACATTTCAGACTATCACATAGGTAGAAACCTTGGACAATACCTAGCTTTCCTAGGCAGAGGTCCCTGTGACCTTCCGCAGTGTTTGTGTCCCTGGGTACTTGAGATTAGAGAATGGTGATGACTTTTAACAAGCATACTGCCTTCAGGCACTTGTTTAACAAAGTACATCCTGCACAGCCCCAAATCCATTAAACCTTGAGTAGACACAGCACATGTCTCTGCAAGGACAGGGTTGGGGGTAGGGTTATAGATTAACAGCATCTCAAGGCAGAAGAATTTTTTTTAGTACAGAACAAAATGGAGTCTCTTATGTCTACTTCTTTCTACATAGACACAGTAACAGTCTGATCTCTCTTTCTTTTCCCCACAGTGAGACCCCTGATTTCCCACTTCACACCTCTATATTTCTGTGTATGTGTTTTTAATTCCTCTAGCACTGATGGATTAGGGTCTCCCTGACTGAGCTGGTCCAGGCAAGTGGCGCCCAATGTGGGGCTCGAATCCAGGTTGAAGGGTCGCCGGAGTGATGGTTGGAATGGAAAACTAGCCGGAGGACACCCAAGTACTCTTAAAGCAATCCCCGCAGTGAGTAAGAAGGGGAGCTCAGAAGCGTCAAGGTAACAATGGGACAGGTGTGGGGTCTGGTTCATTTCACCTTGGAACTTTTTCACACTGATGATGAGGAAGAACGAGAGTATAGCGAAGTAACAGAAGAGGTTACAGAGCATGTTTATTTGCCAGCTAAAGCTAAAGTGGCAAAGGAAGGAGAGGTTCATCCCTACCCTTCTGTACTCCCTCATTATTATTTTGAAGAAAAAGACCCTCCAGATCTTTCCTTTCCAGAGGACACTGGATGAAAAGTAGTTGCCCCAGTGAGTGAGCAGCACCTCGAGTGACCACTCTTAGTTCTATTCAGGCAGGAATTCAGCAAGCTAGATGAGAAGGCGATTTAGAGGCTTGGCAGTTCCCTGTTAGAATACAACCCTCAGATCAACAGGGAAATATTATACTACATTTGAGCCTTTTCCTTTTAAATTACTCAAAGAATTTAAACAAGCTATAAATCAATATGGAGCAGGTTCTCCTTTTGTAATGGGACTGTTAAAGAATGTTGCTGTTTCCAGTCGGATGATTCCCACTGACTGGGATGCTCTTACTCGAGCTTGTCTAACTCCTGCTCAGTTCTTACAATTTAAAACTTGGTGGGCAGATGAAGCTTCCATCCAGGCTGCTCACAATGCCCAGGCCCAACCTCAAATTAATATAACTGCAGACCAACTTTTGGGGGTTGGTGGCTGGGCTGGTTTAGATGCACAACTGGTTATGCAGGATGATGCCATAGAACAGCTTAGAGGAGTGTGCATTAGAGCTTGGGAAAAAATCACTTCAGGAGGAGAACAATACCCTTCCTTTAGTGCTAGGAAACAGGGACCATGGGAACCATATGTTGATTTTATAGCTTGATTACAGGAGTCTCTTAAAAAGATGATTGCAGATTCGGCTGCTCAGGATATAGTGTTGCAGTTATTAGCTTTCGACAATGCTAATCCTGATTGCCAGTCTGCTCTGCAACCTATCAGAAGGAAAGCACGTTTAGTTGATTATATAAAGGCCTGTGATGGTTTTGGAGGTAATCTGCATAAAGCTACCTTGTAGGCACACACAATGGCAGGACTGAGAGTGGATAAAGGAAATACTCCATTTCCTGGAGCTTGTTTTAACTGTGGGAAGCATGGTCATACTAAAAAGAATGTAAAAAAAATCAGTGAGTCGGACATCAGATAGGGGAAAAAAGAAAACTGCTGATCCCAAAATATGTCCAAAATGTAAAAAAGGAAAACATTGGGCTAGTCAGTGTCACTTTAAGTTTGACAAAGAAGGGAACCCGATTTTGGGAAATGCCATGAGGGACCCGTCCTGGGCCCCGTTCTAAACCGGGGCATTTCCAACTCAGGCCATTCCTTCACCCCGTACAATGTCTGTCCCCCACCACAGCCGGCAGTGCCACAGTATATTCATGCTGCACAAAAGCTGTGAGCCTTCTGCCTGGGGAATCCCCACAAAAGGTCCCAACAGGAGTCTGTACCCTTGCCAGCAGGTACAATAGGATTACTTTTAGGAAGGCCTAGTTTAAGTTTAAAAGGGATACAAATACATACAGGAGTCATTGATTCAGACTATAATGAGGAAATTCAAATTGTTATATCTACTTCTGTTCCCTGGAAAGCAGAGCCAGGTGAGTGCATGACACAGCTCCTGATTGTGCCGTGTGTGAGAATAGGAAAAAGTGAAATGAAATGAACACGAGGATTTGGAAGTACAAATAAACAAGGCAAAGCAGCTTAATGGGTAAATCAAATTACTGATAAACATCCTACCTGTGAAATAACTATTCAAGGAAAGAAATTTAAAGGTTTGGTAGATACAGGAGTGGACATTTCAATCATTTCTCTACAGCACTGGCTATCTACATGGCCAATTCAACCCACTCAATTTAACATAGTTGGAGTTGGTAAAGACCCTGAAGTATATCAGAGTAGTTACATTTTGCATTGTGAATGGCACGATGGACAACCTGGGACTATTCAACCAATTATAACTTCTGTACCTATAAATTTATGGGGGAGAGATTTATTACACCAATGGGGAGCACAAGTTCTAATTGCAGAACAATTATACAGCCCTCAAAGTCAACATACAATGCATGAAATGGGGGGTATGTCCCTGGTATGAGACTAGAAAAAAACATTTGCAAGGTTTGAAAAAAACCACTTCAAGTGGAAAGACAAAGTTCCCGCCGAAGATTAGGATATCATTTTTGATGGCAGCCATTGTTAAGCCTCCAAAACCTATACCTTTAAAATGGTTAACAGATAAGCCAATTTGGATAGAACAATGGCTGCTAAGTAAAGAAAAACTGGAGGCTTTAGAGAAATTCGTTACTGAACAATTAGAAAATGGACACACAGCTCCAACATTTTCTCTTTGGAATTCTCCAGTTTTCCTAATTAAGAAAAAAAATCAGGTAAATGGAGAATGTTAACTGACTTAAGAGCCATCAATTCAGTTATACAACCTATGGGAGCATAACAGCCAGGATTGCCTTCTCCTGCTATAATTTCAAAAAATTGGCCTTTAATAGTCATAGACTTAAAAGACTGTTTCTTTACTATCCCTTTAGCTGAGCAACACTGTGAACGGTTTGCATTTACAATTCCTGTGGTAAACAACCTGCAGCCTGCTAAGCATTTTTATTGTTTTACAGTTGGGTCTAGTAATGGTAGAGCTTCTTATTCTGGATCAAAAGGTAAAGTTTTCCAGATGCCCTACATTTCAGCTCAAAAAGTGGAGCTTGTAGCTGTAATTGAGATATTGACTGCTTTTGATATGCCTATTAATGTGATTTCTGATTCTTCATATGTGGTTCATTCCACACAGTTAATTGAAAATGCTCAGTTATGATTTCATACAGATAAACAACTGATGACTTTATTTACCCAATTCCAAACAGCAGTTAGGAGTAGAATGCATCCTTTTTACATCACTCTCATTAGGGCTCATACACCTCTTCCAGGACCTTTGACTGAAGGGAATCAAATGGCCGATCGCCTAGTTGCTAATGCAATGTCTAATGCTAGACACTTTCACAATTTAACCCATGTTAATGCCTCTGGTCTCAAATACAGATACATTACCTGGAAAGAAGCTAAAAATATTATCCAATGATGCTCAACTTGCCAAATGGCACATTCCTTATATTTTACAGGAGGAGTTAATCCTCCAGGACTGGAACCTACCTCTGTTTGGCAAATGGATGTCACACATGTTCCCTCGTTTGGGAGATGAGCTTATGTACATGTATGTGTGGACACCTTTTCTCACTTTGTCTGGGCTACATGCCAATCAGCAGAGCCTTCTGCCTGTGTTAAACATCACCTTTTGCAGTGTTTTGCAGTGATGGTCTTTCCAGCTTCTATTAAAACAGATAACGCCCCAGGTTATACTAGGGAAGCTCTAGCTACATATTTCTCCATGTGGAACATTAAACATATTACTGGTATCCCATACAATTCTCAAGTACAAACCATAGTGGAAAGAATTAATCTCTCCCTAAAACAGCAGTTACAAAAGCATAAGGAGGGAGACAGAATATGGAACCCTGCAGATGCAACTGAATCTAGCAATTTTAACTTTAAATTTTTTGAGCCTGCCCAAGGGCTAGATGTTATCAGCAGCTGAACAGCATCTACAGAAATCAACTACAAAGACAGAAACAGAACAACTGATTTGGTGGAGAGAACCAATAACAAAAATTGGGAAATAGGTAAAATAATAACTTAGAGTAGAGGTTATGCTTGTATTTCTCCAGGCCAAAATCAACAGCCTATTTGGATACCATCAAGATACCTGAAACCTTATCATGAGCCAGATGCCGAGGAAGAGACTCCGGGAGGATCCTGAGGACTCCCTAGTTGCAGCCATGTTGAGACTGACACTGAGGAGGACCCCAACTGTCTCAAGCAACACCTGTCGGACACAGCCACCTACCTGGGGACAGATCAAGAAGCTGTCACAGATGGCGGAAGAAAACCTGAGGAAAGCAGGACAACCAGTCAAAATGAATATTTTAATGGTAGCTATGATCGTGGTTATCACCATTGCCATGAGTATTCCTTCAATAAGGGCTGACACAGAGAATAGTTACACTTACTGGGCATGTCAATCAATCTTGGCTGGCAATAATGCCTGGATGCAATCACTCTGTGACACAGTCACACATGCTTTCTGATTTCAGTATTTACCATAATAAATCTGCTGCTATAATTGAGGCACACCACCCTCAAAAACCTCTTTGTAAACAGGACTGGATACAGCCAGAAATAATGAACGCACTTGTTTAGGAAGATTACTTTGCAGAACAGGCAGAGGTGCTGCACAACGATTCCTATGGAATCATTATTAATTGGTCCCCTAAGGGGATGTTTAGCTTGAATTGCCCCTCTCAGTCTGTGTGCCATCGTCACACTATGTTCAGATGATCTGAACAAAACGGTCAGATGGTAGAAATGATAAGAAGTAAGGCAAAAGTTCCTATTATCTTGAGCCATGGCAGTATAGTGGCACCTCAACCTCAAATAATATGGCCCACTCTAGGGGTTAACATAAGGGTTTGTGGAAACTATTAAATGCTCTTAATAAGATCAAAATTTGGGAAAGAATAAAAAAGCATCTAGAAGGACACTCTACAAACCTGTTTTTGGATATAGCAAAATTAAAAGAACAAATATTTAAAGCATCCCAGGCACACCTGACCTTAATGCCAGGAACTGGAGTGCTTAAAGGAGCTGCAGACTAATTAGCAGCTAGGAACCCATTAAAATGGATAAAAACACTTGGAAGCTCTGTGATTTCAATGATGATTGTGCTTTTAATCTATGTTGTTTGCCTTTGTACAGTCTGCAGATGCAGATCCTGACTCCTGCGAGAAGTAGCCCTCCGTGACAAAGCTGCCTTTGCTTTTATCTCTTTGCAAATCAAAGAAGGGAGAATTTACACCTAAGGAAGCAATGTGGTCATGCCTGTAAAGACAAATTCCAACAATAACAGAAAGTCCAGATATCCCAATACCTGTAACAATATATGCTTTCAAGATAATTATGGCTCTGCTTTGATGAATTCACACACGAAAATGTCAAGGATGGTTTCCTTTAAATCAATAGAACAATACTTTTCGTCATGCTGTCTGCTCACTCTCAAGTAGTCACAACTTAGTTCAATCTTTACATAGACAAGACGCCAATATAAGAAAAAGTTAAACAAAGACGGTGCATTTCTCCAGCTGCTTTCTGAGGATGTCTTACTCTGTAATGGATTAGTTCTAAGAAACTTGCTTCTTTTATTCCACTCTGTGACTCACCTTGAATTCCATCCTATGTGACATTCAGAAACCCTCTCTTGGGGTCTGCATTGAGATTTCTTTTCCTGTAACAGAAGGACTTAGAAGATGAAGAAGACAGAGGAGGAATTAAGGCCCTCCTGGTGAGCAAAGCAGCCTGGGCAAGGGCACGCAGGTGAGATGGAGTACAGCTCATTAGAGGGTAGAGAGGCCCACACATCTGCTGGCGTCTTACCATAGTTGGTACAGAAATAATTTTGCACCAAGTGTGAGGCTAGCTAGAGCTGCCCATGTTTCATTACCAGGACAAAGGCTCTTTGATATTTCTGTGCATAAGGCTTCCCAATATTGGCATTATTGATGTTTGTGATTGTGGACAGCTGTCTTGAGCATTTTAGGATGTTTAGCAGAATTTAGTAGAATGTTTAATTCCTAGCCTCTGCCGCTTGATCTCAATAGTTCAATCACCTCTTCTAGTAGGAACAACAAAAGCCCACTCCCAGACATTGACAAAGGTTCTCCAGAGTGGAGGAAAAGGGCAAAATGCTCCTACTATGACCCACTGCTCTAGCAATGGGGATGCTTTATGTAAGTCCCTGTATATCTCAGGTAATGCCCCCAGTGAAGCAGAGGCTCATGACAGTGGGCTGACAGCTCTGTGCAGGAAAATGCTGGCTTTGAAGTGAGGGATAAATTAATAACTCACTGGCAAAGGCACTGGCAAATGTATCTAATGAACCAAGGCAAACTTTCCCATGTTTGTGCATTAACATTTTAAACCACACACATTGTGGGGACATGGAAAGTTGTGTAATTTCTGGGTTTTGGTGAAGAAGCCAAAAGAATTTGCCAGAGCCTGACAGCTGACTATGGCTCTACTTCCAGATCCGGATCCTGATCCCAACTCATTAGGTAGATCCTGGTCACATGGTGTCATGGTAACAGTCACTTCTAGAGAAAAAGGACACTGACGTGACCCAGGCCCTGGTTGGCAAGGTCTCTAGCCACCTCCTCTCTTTACTTGCCTTCTTTCTCCCTTACTCCAAATTTCCCTGGGGGAGAGTACAAATGGTGGTACATTGCCCAGGAAGTCAGTGATGCCTGATTTTCATATTAAGTCTGATGCCCGTTGTTAGTAAGACTTTAATTTTAAATTAATCCTTTTTTGTAAATAGACTTTGTAGTAAAGCATGAAATGCAATCGATAAACTCTTTGTGAAAAAGTCAAAATCTGCTCTTAAAAGTCAATTATTAATTAAGCTCCTAAGCTGTATGACTGTTACACCAAGACAAGCAGACCACAGTATTCTCAAGAAGCACATACAGAGAAGAATGGGCCATATTTTCAGGATTCTGGGGATGGCAGGAGAGAACTACTTTAATTATATAATCTCTTGATTGAAGAATGAGTATATACCAATGATTGTGTATTTAATAATGCACTTTAAATACATTTTCATTTCTTTCTTTTTAAAAATGTTTTAACTTTATTTTTTTATGGGTGCATAATAGGTGTATATATTCATGGAGTACATGAGATATTTTGACACTTGTAGATGATGTGCAATAATCATATTTACCAATATCAGTAAATGTGGTATGCATCACCTCAAGCATTTATTATTTCTTTGTGTTACAAACCTTCCAATTACACTTTTTAAGTTATTTTTATATATATAAGAAATTATTGTTGACTGTAGTCACTTGTTGTGCTATCACACACAAGATATTTATTTATTTATTTATTTATTTATTTATTTGAGACAGAATCTTGGTCTGTCACCAGGCTGGAGTGTAGTGGTGTAATCTCAGCTCACTGCAAACTCTGCCTCCTGGGTTCAAGGGATTCTCCTGCCTCAGCCTCCCAAGTAGCTGGGACTACAGGTGTGCACCACCAAGCCCAGTTAATTTTTGTATTTTTGGTAGAGACAGGGTTTCACCATGTTGGCCAGGATGGTCTCAATCTCTTGAACTTGTGATCTGCCCACTCGGCCTCCCAAAGTGCTGGGATTATAGGTGTGAGCCACCACACCTGGCCCAAATACTAAATCTTATTTATTCTATGTAATTATATTTTTGTAGCCATTGACCATCCCTGCCCTGCCCCAAAATACCTGAATGAACATTTCTCAAATGAGGGCATACAAGTGGCCAACAAGAATTATATTTTTTAGTTATTTTAACTAAAAACTTCTCCACCTCTGGTAGACATCATTCTACTCTCTATCTCTATGAATTCCATTGTTTTAATTTTTAGGTCCCACAAATGTGAAAACATGCCAAGTTAGTCTTTCTGTGCCCAACTTATGTCACTTAGCATAATGTCCTCTAGTTCCATTCATGTTGTTGCAAATAATGGAATCTCGTTCATTTTTTTGACTGAATAGGACTCCATCGTGTATATGCATCACAGTTTCTTTGTCCATTCATCTGTAGATAGAAGCTTAGGTTGATTCCAGATTTTGGCTATTATGAATAGTGCTACAAGAAACATGGGATATCTTCAATATATCTATATCCTTTCTTTTGGGTACACACCTAGCAGTGGGATTGCTTCATCATATGCTGGTTCTACTTTTAGTTTTTAAAAAAATCTTTATACTGTTCGTCATAGTGGCTGTATTGATTTATAGTCCTACCAACAGTGGATGATGATTTCCCTCTCTCCATATTGTCACTAGCATTTGTTATTGCCTGTCTTTTGGATAAAAGCCATTTTAACTTGGGTGAGAGGATATCTAATTGTACCACATTTCTCGGATGATCCGTAATGTTGAGCATTTTTTCATATACTTGTTTGCAATTTGTATGTCTCCATTCGAGAAATGTTAATTCAGATCTTTTGCCCATTTTTAAATGGAATTTTTACATTCTCTCTTATTGAGTTGTTTGAGCTCCTCATGTTTTCTAGCTATTAATTCCTTGTCAGTGGAATCGCTTGCAAATATATTCTCCCATTCTGTGTGTTTTCTCTTCACTTTATTGATTAAATGTGTATATTTCGAATCACATAAGGAAATATGTTTACTTGAAAAAGTCCCTGAATGTGTTCATCACATTACATCTTGAGTCTCTGTGCTAGATTTCATAGACACTAGGATTCAAGAAGTTCTCACAACACTCTGAGAACCCACAAGGGAACCTCTGCTAAAGGATTGTGTCGCCACTAATGGCATTGTGTGGAAAAACCTTCCGGTCCCTGCACCTGCATGCCACACTAACCTCATGTCCCCGCAGGCATTGCTGTCTGTATGTGTCACTCCTGTATTGGGGAATTTGGTGTACTTTCTGCCTGTCTAACCTTCCCCACCTAAGACAACTGATGACCTCATTTATAAGTTTATTTTCACATCCTCTCCTCTGTAAAGCCTTCTCTGGCCTCCACTTCTTAAAATAAATGTTTTTGCACGCGCGCACACACACACACGCAAGCATGAGTGCTTACATGTCTTTTTTTCATAATCACTTTAGCTTTCTGTGATACAGTAAGCATATTATGGAGTTGACGTGAAATTAAATTAAATAAGTTAATATAAAGTACTCAAGAAGCATTAGCAATCATTATCATTATTTTATACACTGCTAAGAGTTTCTGTTTATCGAGAACTCCTACGTGTTGGACATGATGCTGGAAAGTTTACATGTGTGTTTCTTATATTACTTCCCTTAGCCCAGGGAGGTAGAGAGTGTCACCACTACTTACAGCGGGGATGAGAAATGCCCTCCCCAGTGGTCTTCTGTTTCAAGGTCAGCTGGGACGCTTTCAAAAGCCAGAACAAAAATATCAGTATCTCAGCAAGTTGAGCCCATGTAGTCCTCATTTTCAAACCTCAGATTCCTACAGGGGAAAACTTTCAGTAAACTCTGAAAACAAGGGGTAGGATTAGAGAGTTCTGCATGAGAATCAGAGAACTGCATGCATCCCCAGAGCTGTCACCTTGGAACGTTTCCTTTCTAATATTCTCCCTCCAAAGCTGGATATTGCAGGTCCATCACTGGTTTCCTTGTTATAAAAACAATCATATTAGATTCATATGCTGTCTGATTCCTCCAGGAGCTACTGCTGAAGAGTGTGAGGTGGGATCAGGTAAGACTTGGCAGGCTGAGGGTATCTGATGGCAAGAGATAGGATCTATAAAAGGGAGTGAATGAGGCCTGCATTGGACATCCTCTTCTAGAACCACTGACATTTTCCAAGACCACACATCTCTAGCTGTCAACAAACTGTGCAAAAAATGAAAGTACATTTAGCTAAGTGCAAAGAATTTACTTATCCTGGCTCCTTTTATGTAACACTTGCTGCCTTTCCCATTGGGCATCTTAACTGTTTTCCTTGATGAGATTTACTAATCTGTGCCTAGGATCTTTCCCTCAAATCTCTTCTCCCTACTGTCTACCTCATAGGCTAGACAAGGTCACACTCTGAAAACAAAGGTATGATTTTGCCATAGGGTCACTTATCATGAATCTCAATGTATCTACTTTATCTATACAAGACAGCTCAAGGTGCCAATTTAGAAATTAGAATATGCAGCTCTGTGTAATAATCAAAACTTCACATTGACTTAAAATGAGGGCTTCTGTTGTCTCTCTCTCTCGATGTTTCCACTGATTTTCCCCAGGGTAATTGGTTATGGTTTCTGACCTCTCCAGTGTTGGGGGAGAGAAAAGAGCAAAAACAAGGGCATAAAATGGTCTGGGTTCTCTGGGCCTTACAGATGCTTCTTCTCAAGGGACACTCTCAAGGATCTCAGAAAGTGTTCAGAGACACTGAAACAAGCTGAACGTGATACGAGACAATAGTGTGGGGAAGAGAAGAGGCAGGGAATTGATGTTTTCCATTACAACCTATTTTACTCTATTCTCTTACTCACAGTGCACCTATATGGCACTAACAAAATAAAATTTTAAAGAAATGTAAGTTGGAAAACAGTGAAAAGGAAGTTGGTATAGAGGAAATACTGGAAAAAAGTGGGTAGGGGGTTAATTTACTAGAAAGCTGTCAAGATGCTACAAACTATCTCGGGTCAATTCAGAAAACACCATGAAATACCCAGGAGGAATTTGAGATATTTTATTGAAAGAAATAATAGACTTCCTTTAAAAATTAATTACATGTTGAACAACAGGATACGAGACAGAAGACTGAAGAAGGACCTGTGGAATATCTCTAAGAATGAAATTTCATCATGGAAATTAAAGGCCTTTAGAAAATCAAAGAACAATGTTCTTCTGAGATTCACACACTCCCGGAAAGAAGGTTTGTGGATGAGGTGATGATTGAGTAGCGTTGGAAGGACCTAGAGGATGAGGAAGACCTAGGGGTGGAAGTAAGGCCCTTTTGGCAGATGAAGCAGCCTGGGCCAGGGCATGAATTTACACACATATAGCCCACTGGAGGGCAGAGATACCCATGAACCTGATGGCGTTTTTACCGTATGTGGGGCTGTATCCACTGTGCACTGGGTGTGAGGCTGGCTGGTACTGCTGTTTTGTCATGACCAGGGTAAAGGCTCTTAATATTTCTGCACACATAACTTTTCAGCATTGGCAATGTTAATATTTGTTACTGAATATCTCATTCTTGTGGACAGCTGTCCTGAGCATTGTTAGATGTTAAAAGGTTTTAGTTGATGTTTAATTCTTGGCCTCTGTCACTTGACCTCAAAAGGACACTCACCCCATACGGTTGGGACAAGCAAAACCCACTCCAGACATTGGCAAAGGTTCTTCAGGGTGGGGAAAGTGAAAAAGTGTCCCCACTGAGACCTATTGCTCCAGCAGTTGGGATACTTCATGTAAGTTCCTCCATATGCCTCTCCTGAGGCCCCGGTATAACAGAGGCTCATGACGGTGGGTTGACTACTGTCTCTGGAATAATGTTGGCATTGAAGTGAGGGGAAAATTACTAACTCACTGGCAAAGGAACTAGTGAAGGTATCTGATGAGCCAAGGCAAACTTCCTCTTATGTACGCGCATTAACATTGTTCACCACACACAATGTGGGGACGTGGCAAGTTGTATAATTTCTGGGTTTTGGTACGGGGAAGAATTAGCCAGGGGTGACATTGACCCTGTCTCTGCTTCCAAATCCGGTTCCAGGTTCCAACGCATTAGATACATCCTGGTTATATGTTGTCACACTAACAGTCACTTCTAGGGAAAAAGGACACTGAGGTGGCCCAGGCTCTGGTTAGCAGGGTTTCCAGTCATCTTCTTTCTTCACTGCCTTCTTCCTCCCCGACCCCCAGTCTCCCTCCAGGAAAGTACAAATGGTGGTGTATTCACTGTGTCCAGGAAGTCACAGTGGTGTCTGATTTAAGTGTTACATCTGATGTCTGTGTTTAGTAAAACTTTAATTTTAAAAGCACTCCTTTTCCTGAATAGATCTAGTAATAAAACATAAAATACAGTCAATACACTCTTTGTGCAAAACATCAAAATCTGCTCTTGAAAATCAGTTACACAATAATTAATTAAGGAAAATAAGTAGTTTTCATCACTATAATACAAACAAGAAGTGCCCAAGCCATGAGCTCAATGATCAGGGACAGGGAGGAAGGGTCAGGGTGAGGGTCCTGCACATATCACATGGAGCTGCCCGTGGAGAGATACGGGGTCCTGTGAACGGTGAGGTCCCCAGAGATGCAGGGGCCAGCAAAGAACACAAGGCATTAGCCATCTTTGATGTGACTTTTGGAAAGAATAAAGTGTTTCAACCCAGAGCAACTAAGGCAGGGCAGCGGAGGCGGGGAATCCACTTGGAGCAAAGGTCTCGAGCAGAAAACGTTTCTCCGGGGCTTGTGCAGAAATCCACCCAGAGTTCTCATAGGGCAGCAGTGGGAGTCATGGACACCCGGACTCATCTGAACCATGATGTGCAGGTCCCTCAGGGTTTGGCCAAGGAGGGAAATCGTGTTGAGAGCAGTCTGTGGAGCCAGAACATCAGGCTTTTTATCCTGCTTCTGTCCCTTCCTAGCTCTGTTTCTCTCAGGTGAGTTTCTTAACATCTCTGTGTCACATTTCTGGTAGGTGGGGTGAAATGATATGCCCACGTCATAGGGAGGTGACCACTCAGCTAATTTGTCCACAGCAGTCCTGGGTTATGTTATTGTCCTGGCATCCCATTGATTTTATGTTTCTTTTCACCCAGCAAAATGTTGGAGTTTAGCTAGCAAATAATATGGTTGCCCTTCTGTTAGGGTTGCTGCTAGGAATGTTGTCACAGGGTTCAACAGGGCCTGTCAAACAGCAAACTGCCACATAATTATGATTCCTGCTCTTCTGAACATTAAAAAGCAAGTGGAAGCACATTTGGAGCTGAGTTCCGGGAAGATTCATCGGACAACAGTATGTAGGGTCTGTTTAGGAGAGAATTTATATGTCAATTAGAGCTCAGTAAAACTCTTCAAAATGGACTGAGGGAAAAGATATCTAAGCATGGATCACAGCACAATGCTTTATTTTCCAAGTTAAATGTTTTTCCTTGGTCTAACTATGGTTATTGTGATATATTTTCGAGCATATTAAGGGCAGACTAATTTTCCAGTGTTCTATGATGAGCTTAGTAGTCCTAGGAGTTGAATCATAAATACAACTGTTAACAATAGCAAAAGATGATGAGCAGCTGACATTTAGACAGTACTGACTCTGCACCAGGTGCTGTTCCCAGTACCTTTCCATTTTTACTTTACTCATGAGTCACAACCATTCTATAACTGTTTCCATTTTGAAGGGGACACAAAGCGTTAAGTCTCCTGTCCACCATGGCACTGTCAGCAAACAGGGGAGCTGGGATGTGAACACAGGTGGTCGGTCTGGCTTGGGGTCCTCACTCAGAAGCCATCAGCCATGGGCCTGTGAAGGAAAAGGGCTGCAGAATTCAGCAGAGATGCAGCTTCCAGGGCTGGCCATTCCAGGCTCTTTGGTACAAACACAGAAATTACCAAGAAAAGATGACCTTCAAACAACATTGCTATTTAATATGAAGTATGGCAATGCCTTTCATCTGCCCAAATCCTTCATTTCCCTATATCTCAGCTCTTTTGTGAGCCCAAGACCAGGGTAGATGTCCACCTTTTTTTTAAGGCATACTTTTTTCCCCTGCCAAAACATAAGCTCATTCTAGAGAGAATGTGTGAATGACTTACTGCATTGTCATAGTAGAGGCTCTGTAAACATTTGTCACAGAAACACTAAAGACTGAAGGACACTTGGCTTCCAGTTTCTGAACTGAATTAGGGACCAGAATAAAAGTCCTGGCTGGGTGTAGTGGCTCATGTCTATAAACCCAGCACTTTGGGAGGCTGAGGCAGGTGGATCACCTGAGGTCAGGAGTTCGAGACCAGCCTGACCAATATGGTGAGACCCCATCTTTACTAAAAAGACAACAATTAGCCGGGTATGGTGGTGGGCACCTGTAGTCCCAGCTACTTGGGAGGCTGAGACAGGAGAACCTGAGAGGGGGAGGTTGTAGTGAGCCGAGATCAAGCCACTGCACTCCAGCCTGGGTGACAGAGCAAGACTCTGCCTCAAAAGAAAAAGAAAAAAAAAAAAAAGTCCCTTTTGGGAAGAGAAAAAATTGGACCAGCAGTACAGTGTTGTAACCTTTTGACTCTCCTCTTTCTCCCTGCAAATACTGGCTTGCAAATGAGTCTTTCTTGGGCCAGGTGTGTCTTATGATTCGACAGAGAATGATCACTGTCCGATCTGGATACAACGTGCAAATGAAAGAAAACACCATCTCTTCAGTGGGGCACCATGTAGGTGGTGTGAGGAGTTGATTTTAGATGGGTAGGATAACACTGGGTGAGTGTTTGTCCCTGTGGGAAAGAGGGCAGGTCCATAAGGACTGGGGCACCAGGCAGAGACCCATTAGGTCTTGGCCAAGGAAAGTCTCCATTTCATGATCAAAGTTTTTCACTTCCCTTATGGAAGAAGGGTACCAGCCATGGCCAGCTGAAAGTATACCTGTAAGTACAGAAACCTTTTCTAGCCTCTTCCTAAATCAATTTTGTTCTCAGCTTGAAAATATCTTAGGCTCCAGCTGAATGATGGAAAGAAAGATGCCATGGGTAATCCAGACAGCAAATAATGCATCCACAGGAAGTGAACAACCGACTCCTCTCTTTGGCTCTCTCATCCATATCATCTTTTTTTCTTTTGAGACGGAGTCTCGCTCTGTCGCCCAAGCTGGAGTGCAGTGGCATGATCTTGGCTCACTGCAACCTTCGCCTGCCATGTTCAAGTGATTCTCCTGCCTCACCCTCCCGAGTACCTGGGACTACAGGCATGCATCACCATGCCCGGCTAATTTTTTGCATTTTTAGTACAGATGGGGTTTCATCATATTAGCAAGGATGGTCTCAATCTCCCGACCTCACGATCCACCTACCTCGGCTTCCCAAAGTGCTGGGATTACAGGCATGAGCCATCATGCCCGACCCATATCCTCTTTTATAAAAAACCCAAGCCAGCTTTGTGTTTCTTGTTCCTATGACCTTCACCATGCCCCTCATTAAATGAGGGTGGATTTTCTGTCCTGTCCTCCTGATCCCATATGGCCATGTTCCTTGCCTTCCTTACCTGGCCAAGTGCCATCTGCCCTCTGGTCTCTGACCTTGTCATTCCCTCTTCATGGAACTCCATCTTCCCTGGATCTGTCACTAGACACTGTCGTCCACTCATTCAAAAGTCAGCTGAAATGGCATGGCCTCTTCCTCTCAGCAGTCCTGACATCATTTTGCTGTTGTGGATATTTTGAGTTCTTTGCAGTGATTACTACTTTCTCCTCTCTCTCTTATATGGCAGGATGCTTGTTACCTCCCTTATTGGAAAGTCAGCTCCGCAAGAGCAAGGGCTTAGTCTAAATTGTGCCTTTTACTGAATTTATGTTGTGTAGCTCAGTGCCAGCTCATAGGGGATGCCCAGTAGTTATTTAAAGATGGATGGGTACATGCAGGGGTGAAATCTTGTCTTTATACATGACTACTTTTTACTGGGCTGTGTGAAACAATTTTTTTTCTTTTTTTTGAGACAGTTTCACTCTTGTTGCCCAGGCTGGAGTGCAATGGCGTCATCTTGGCTCACTGCAACCTCCACCTCCTGGGTTCAAGAGATTCTCCTGCCTCAGCCTCCTGAGTAGCTTGGACTACAAGCATGCACCACCACATCTGTCTAATTTTGTATTTTTCGTAGAGATGAGGTTTCTCCATGTTGGTCAGGGTGGTCTCGAACTCCCGACCTCAGGTGATTCACCCGCCTCGGCAACCCAAAGTGCTGGGATTACAGGCGTGAGCCACCACAACTGGCCATGAAACAATCTTTACATGAAACATCCTTATACAAATTCTGTATGTTATCCCATCCCACCTTTTATTTTCTTCAAGTGATGAAAGGGAAGGATGCTCAGAGAGACCAACAAGGACGTGGCATGACTGCAGGTTGCATCCAAGGTCCAAACTCTCATCCCTGATTCCAAATTCCATCACCATCCACCACCCAGCACTGCCTGTCCAGCCCATCAGTTACTCTACTAATTCACAGCATCCTTTGAATCAGTGGAAGGAAAAACCCTAAAAAGTTAACAAAGAACTAAACAAAGTTATCAATCAATTTAAAATTAATTGAGACAATCCTTGTAAGAATAACTTTCAGTGGAGGGTGGATGGCCTTAAATTTCCCCACAAAATGTAAAACTTTCCCAGACATCCCTTTCTGAAAGTGAGATGTCAGTGGATGAGAAAAGCCTGCTGCCAAAAGTAGGTGTGAGGTATTGCACCTAGGCCCCCTGCTGGGATACGCTGGTGCAGATACAGGGGACATGACGCTGTCATTCTCACCTTAAAGAAAGAGACGGAGAAGCAAAGGAAGGGGAGCAAGTGGAGAAGGAATACAAGAAAGAGGAAGAGAAGCGGGAAGATTCTACACACAGACTGGCTGTGTTTCCCTTGGGGCATGCTCCTGTTTACTGGTCCCATGCCAGGTTGACTCATTGTCTCATTTGTGGGTGGAATTAAGATGCCTACCTGGGGAATAAATAGAGCAGGGCTGGGTGCTCACCTCCACAGCAGCTTCCTTGATCCTTCCCACCTGCGACTGAACACTGACAGCAGCAGCCTCAGCATGAAGCTGCTGATGATCCTCGTACTGGCAGCCCTCCCCCTGTACTGCTACGCAGGTGAGTTCTGTACAGGGAGGGCTGCCTCGGAGTTAGGGATTGTCACTTGGGCCTCTATGGAAGAACTCCTGCTCCCCAATTCTCAGCACAGACCAGCCCCAGTACAAAGGCTCTAGGTATAATAGATCTCACCATGTTGCCCAGGCTGGTCTTGAACTCCTGAGCTCAGGCAGTCTGCCCACCGTGGCCACCCAAAGTGCTGGGATCATATGTGTGAGCCACCACGTCTGGCCTAAGATACTTGGAAATCTTCTGTGATGCTCTGAATGGTAATAGGGAAGCATTGCTTGACTTTGAACCATGGAAGACCAAATACTCTTCACGATATTTCGGTGAATACTCAGACTTCCAAGTCCAAGTGTTTCATTTCTCAAGTCTTCTCATTAACCGAAGTTTCACGAGGTTTAGCTTTTCTGGGCTGGAGAGGGGAGAGATAGAAGTTGCAGGGCTTACAGGAAATCCCAGAGCCTGAGGTTTTCTCCCAGAATTGAGAACTCTAGATTCGGTATCATTATCTTTGAGTCTATATTCTCTTGGGCTGTAAGAAGACGAGGATCATAATGGGTCTGCCCCAAACCTTTCACGCCTTCCATACCAAACTTGTTTCCTTGTGCATCCTTCCCAGCCTCTGGCTGCCCCTTATTGGAGGATGTGATTTCCAAGACAATCAATCCAGAAGTGTCTAAGACTGCCTACAGAGAAGTTCTTCAAGAGTTCATAGAAGATGATGCCACTGCAAATGCCATAGACGAATTGAAGGAATGTTTTCTTAACCAAACTGATGAAAATTTGCAGAATATTGAGGCATTTATGGTAATTTCATTTTCTTCCTATACGCTTTTTAAATCCCCTGACCAGGGACAAGTGGGCTCTTCATTTCTCACTGACAATGCCAAAGCCACTGGTGAACAAACCTTTTCTTACATTGGTTAATTTAGTTGAATGGTTAGTCTAATGACTTTGCCATCAAGAAAAACATCCAGCCTCCCTGTGTTGTCACTCTACCCAGAGAATCCTCAGTGGATGATAAATGAATAGGGCAAGAGAGGAAAAGGAAAGGTCAGGAGAAGGCTTACCTATCCCCAGAGCTCTCTAGTTCATGCTCACAAACACAGACACAATAACACAAACACAGAAACACACATACACACATCCAGACACATGCAAACACACAGACACAGTCACAATTACTCAAACACACACACATTCAGATATACACAAACACGGACAGGCAAAGACACAGACACAATCACACAAGCACACAACCATCCAGACACAAACACAAACACACAGACACAACCACACAAACACAGAAACACAGAGACACACACACACACACTCAGACACACACACACAAACACTTGTTAACTCTGTAGAGAAAAAACAATTTTCCAGAAGACCCGCACCTATAGACCAATCTGCAGAGAGAAGTTCTGTTCTTCTTCTTCTTCAAAAAAAATGTAGAACTATTCTTTAAAATGCCCTATTTTGGGGGTAGAGTTTGGAAAATACCATTTGAGCTAGATTCTATACATCTTAAATAAAAAGAATTTAAAATCCACTTCCAGGCAATCATAATTTGCTAGCATAAATGATGAGAAACCTTGGACTATCCAATAGGCAACTATAGATCATCAGTGTGAAACACAATGGAGGAAAGAATTGTCTCAAACAAAAACCGATAGTTTTGTATTTCTTTCTAATTATACATGTATATTGTTGAGGGTTTTCTTTAGCATTTATTCCCTATGCTAAAATTCTTCTTTAATCTTTTTCTGGTAAAAAAAAAAAAAAAGTTAGAAATATACCAAACATCTCCATTAGGATGAAAGTGAACATCATCTCGGGACCCCCTGACACTTTCTACAACATGGATGAACCTTGAGGACATTATACTGAGCAAAGCAAGGGGTCACAGAAACACAAATGCTGCATGACCCATGCATGTGGGCATCTGGGAAACCAGACTCAGAGACAAAAAAAAAAAAAAAAAAAACCCAGTGGTTATCAGGACTTGGGTGCAGAGAAGAAGGGGGAGTCATGTTTCATGGGTCTAGAGCTTCAGTTGTGCCAAACAGTAATATTCTGGAGTTAGGCTGCACGACCACAGGAATATACAGAGCAGTCCCGAACCGTACCCTTCAAATGGCAAATTTTATGAGATGTACATTTTACCACTATTAATAATGTGTTAAAAACTAAATATGAACTGCAGGGAAGGATGACGGATTTGTTTCTTTAAAAGCTTCCTTAGACCAATCATAGTCTACAGCTCCAATAATTTGTAGAGCACAATGGTGTTGGCAGAGGGCATCCGACTGCTGGCATGCTGGAACTGTTTCCACAATGGAGGGTTAGAGAAGAACTCAAAGTCTCACTTTTTTTTTTGGTTTTGCATTTGAGCTAAGATTTTAACAATCCTGTGAAAATAGGTAACACAGTCACATATTTGTTGAGTACATTATTTCAAAGAACAACAAACACAGAGAAAAAATATTTTAAAAGTCCATGGTGGGGGAGATGATCCAGAAACAACAGCTCTTCTACTTCCAGCCCTGACTGTCTGGGATGCTAAATGTTTGTGGGCAAACCCTGGAAAATGATAAGCTTCTGTTTTTCAAGATTTTATTTTGTTAGAGAGTGCAGAAAATCTAAATGATATATCTGTTTTTGCTTTCTAGCAATTAATATATGACAGTACTCTTTGTGAATTATTTTAACTTTCCACAAGAACTTTGGCTCACAGAACTGCAGGGGGATGGTGAGAAACCAACTACGGATTGCTGCAAACCACACCTTCTCTTTCTTACGTCTTTTTACTACAAACTGCAAGACAATTGTTGAAACCTGCTATCTATACATGTTTATTTTAATAAATGGATGGCAAAAACTAAAGTTACTCTTTGTTTTACCATAGAAAAGAGGCGTTGGAGGGCCTCACGTATTTTACACACACACACACACACACACACACACACACTCTTATTTATTAAAGAACTCATGGTCATGGGTTGAAGACGCTGTGAAGCACTTGCTTCCTCAGTCTGTCCTCTAAGCCTAGGTCCTCTTTCTCTGAAGAGTGTTTCCCTGCCCCCATCCCACCACCTCCCCCATTGACTCTCTCTGCGATCCTCAGGCTCTGGGCTGTGAGGCAGGCCAGAGGCCCTGCTTTCACTCCAGTCCTCCCATCCACGCTGAGCCCTGCTGGCCATGTCAGGCTCCTGTGCTGTCTCTGGGCCTCCCCGAGATGTGCAGGGCCTGGGCCAGAGCTAGCCAGGGAGGGAGGCCTGCAAAGCAGGGTGGCTCCTGACTGGAGTTAAATTTTGTAATTTTTACTCATCATAGATGTTGGCTTCAGTTTTAATTTATAAAGTACTACATGAAAATATTATCTCTAATGATATGTCATTTGAATCCTATGCAATATGACTACTGAGTTTAACAGTACCCCTGTTAAAATTTTCAATGTCCTCTACTCCTGTCCCTGCAGTGGAACTGGGGTCCATCCTCTCCTGCCCTACAGTAAGCTGCAAAGGCCATGAGGGTTGAGGGGAGTGAGTGTGCCGTGCAGGGACCCAGCACAGCAGGGGACGTTTAAATGGAACCTGGGGTCTCCTTCATGTCCTGTCCCCAGCACTCCTGTCACCAGGGGCAGTTATTGCCACCTGTCCTGCTCCTACCTCAGCCCGTCCCTCTTCTTTCCGAGGCTATCCCCTTGTAAGGTTCTTGTGTTGGCTTGAACCCCAAGAGCACATCAACAGACAACACGAGGCAGTGTGGAGCAACATGCGTTTTAATGAGCGCCTGGATACAGGTGGGCTGAGGCCTAAAATGGCATCAGCCCCTAAGTGAGGATGGGGAAAAGGTTTTATAGTCTCCTGTAAACAGGAAGTGTCCTAGTCTGATGTAACTGCTATGTTGTACCCGGAGGGCCTCTTTCTCGGTCTTCAGGGGTACCTGTCTTCTGGCTGCCTCTCTTCCTGCTTCTGCTATCTTGCTGATGCACCCCGCTAGCACAAGTAGCCTTGTGCCTTGGGACTGGACCTGAGAAGTGGGGAGCTATTCATTTCCTTAAGCTTTCAGGCCCTGGGGAGAACCTGACATTGCTGTCTATTTGGTTACAGAAAAGGGACAACTTTCTCGATAACTACTTCAGGCGTGACATAGGGGTGGCACGGGCACCTTGGAAAAAGAAAAACTTAATTCTTGGAGTATTCTTGAGAGACAGGTTGGTACCCACAGTGTCATTGTAGCAGGAGCATCATCTGGATTGTCTGGAAAGGCGCCTGTGCCTGCAAGACAGTTATGTTGAGAGGACAAGGAAGTGTCGACAGGGAGAGGCGTGTCCTCATTTGCTGCTTCACGAATGAAAGACCGCGTCTGGATTAAGGAGGGGAAGTAATTCCTGAGTGGCTCAGAGTCTGGTAAGGGCAGAGGCCCCAAGACAAAAGTTTGGCCATACATGATTTCAAAGGAACTATAAAAAGAGGGTGCTTTTGGTGTTACACGGAGTCTCAGAAGGGTGAAAGGGAGATTTTTGTCCACAACTGGTGGGTTTGTAGAGGCAGCTTGGTGAGTTGGGCTTTAAGGACAGAGTTCATTTTTTCAACTTTGCCTGAAGATTGAGGCCTGTAGGGTGTGTGGAGAACTTACTTTTTTCTTAAGGATGTAGAGACACCTTGGGCAATTTGGCTGATGAAGGCGGGCCTGTTATCAGGAAGTGAAGTATTGATTCATCTCTCTGGCTGTCTCATCCCTGTCTTTTTATTTTTTATTTATATATATATATTTTTGAGACAGAGTCTCACTCTGTCACCCAGGCTGGAGTGCAGTGGCACAATCTTGGCTCACTATAACCTCTACCTCCCGGTTTCAAGCAATTTTCCTGCCTCAGCCTCCTGAGTAGCTGGGATTACAGGCACGTGCCGTCACACCCAGCTAATTTTTGTATTTTTAGTAGAGACAGGTTTTCTCCATGTTGATCAGGCTGATAGTGAACTCCCAACCTCAGGTGATCCGCCCATCTCGGCCTCCCAGAGTGCTGGGATTACAGGCGTGAGCCATCGAACCCTGCCATCTTCTTTAAAAAAAGAAAGGAAAAAACAAAAAACAAAAAAAACCCAAGCCAGCTTTTTTTCTGTTCCTATGAGCTTTGCCATGCCCCTAATTAAACAGGGGTGAGTTTTCTGTCACATAAGGCTGTCCTGTCCTCCTGACCCCATGTGGCCACAATCCTCGCCTTCCTTACAAGTGCCATCTGCCCTCTGGCCTCTGGCCTTGTGGTTCCCTCTGCATGGAACTCTTTTTCCTAGATCTGTCACTGGACATTGTCATCCACACGTCCAAGTCTCCACTGAAACACATGGCCTCCTCCTGGCTGCCTTGGTCTCCTGACAGGCCGGTGCCCCTCAGCAGTCAGTCCATGACATCATTTTGGTGGATATTGTGGATATTTTGTGTTTGTTGCAGTGATTATTACTTTCCCATATCTCTCTTATGTGGCAGGATGCTTGTTGCCTCTCCTTTTGGAAAGTCAGCTCCACAAGAGCAAGGGCCTGGCCTAAATTGTGCCTGTAACTGAATTGATGGTGTGCAGCTCAGTGCCAGCTCATAGGGGATGTTCAGTATTATTTATAGATGGATGGATGCAGGCATGGATGAAATCTTCTCTTGATAAATGATTATTTGGCGTTGGGCTGTTTGAAAGAATCTTTGCATTATGCAAGTTTCATCCTTATACAAATCCTGTGTTGTACTTCCCACTTTAAAAAAAAAAAAAAAATGATAAAAAGGAAGACTGCTCAGAGAGACCAGCATTGTAACCTGCCCAAGGACTTGTCAGGACTGCATGTTGCATCCAGGGTCCAAACCCACATCTTCATGAGCCTGAATCCATCACTATCCACTGCTCAGAACTGCCTGAGCAAGCAATTAGTTACTCTATGAATTCACAGCATCCTTTGAATCAGTGGAAGGAAAACCCTAAAAAGCTACCAAAGAACTAAACAAAGTAATCAATTGATGTATAATTGAGTACGTTTTTGAACTTATTAACTGAGATAATCCTCGTAAAAATAACTTTCAGCAGAGGGGGAATGTCCTTAAATTTCCCCACAACTTGAAACTTTCCCACAGACATCCCTCTCTGAATGCGAAATGTCAATGGATGAGAAAAGCCTGCCTCCAAGAGGAGGTGGGAGGTATTGCACCTACCCCCGCCGCTGGGATAAGCTGAAGCCCAACACACAGGACATGACTGTTAGCGACTTGAAGAAAGAGATGGAAAAGAAGAGGAAGAAGAGAAAATGGAGAAGGAACGCAAGGAAAAGGAGGAGAAGCAGAAAGCTTCTACACACAGAGCACAGGCTGGATGGGTTTCCCTTGGTGCATGCTCCTGCTCACTGGTCCCACGCCAGATTGATTCTTTGCCTCATTCTTGGGAGGGACTAAAGTGACTACCTGGTAATAATTAAAGCAGGTCTGGGTGCTACCTCCACAGTAGCTTCCTTAACTCCTGCCACACACGACTGAACACTGACCACAGCTACCTCGCCATGAAGCTGCTAATGCTCCTCATGCTGGTGACTCTCCCCCTGCACTGCTATGCAGGTGAGTTCTGTGCAGGGAGAGCTGCACTGGGTGCCAGGGGTTGTCACCTGGACCTCTATGGGAGAACTCCTGCTCCATAATCCTCAGCACAGATCAGCCCTAGTACAAAAGCTCTGGGTATAATAGGTCTTAGGACCCCCATTCATTCCAGACAATCAAACTGGTAGTCTTTCATGGGTTTTCCCCTGCATTGGAGCTACACACAGAATTTCATTGTACTCAGCGTCCCACCGTGGTCACAGTGACCATGGACACCAGGAGGAGTCTCACAATTGAATATTGGAATTAGCCACTTCTGTGGTTCGAGAGAGAGAGAGAGATGTATGAAGACCCCATGGCATCAGCATTCAGAAACCATGAAACAATCATGGGTGTCCTTGAATGTGGAAGGAAATGGAAAGCTTCCCAGGACAGAAGTCCCAGACTGCAGAGTGTGACCCCAGTGTCTCTCACCCTGTGGGGCCCACTCTGTATTCTCAGAGTTGATCTGGGTCCTTCTGGGATACCCTTTGGCTCCCAGTTCCTTCAGGCTCAAAACAGACTGAGGAGGAGAACTCACACCCCCTGGAGTCTCCTTCCAGCACTGAAGATCCAGTGGGAGGAAACAGCCCCGGCTGCTGGAATCAGCATTAACAGGTCCCATAAGCAGTGTCTCTTGTGCAATTCACAAAGCTGGATCACATATCCTGTCTCATTTGCTCCCAAAGTAGGTGCAGATGGGTGAAAAGGTGACAATCTCTTAGTCAACTAAACAGAAAATTGTAGAGTTGAGAGCCCAACCAGCTCATGGGAATCCAAGTCCTGAGCTCTTTCCCATGCCCCACCAGGGCTGCCACCCCAGATCTCTTCGTGAACAATAGATTCTGTTTTGCATTCTTTGTTACTGCAGTTAGAGTCAACAGAGCTAATGGACAATGTTCTAGACCCATTCACCTAAAATACTTGGAAATCTTATATGATGTTCTGAATGATAATTGTGAAGCGTTGCATAACTCTGAACCAAGAAAGACCAAATAATATTTGATATGCTTCACTAAATCAGGGTATTTTATTTCTCCAGACTTCTCATTCACTGAGGTTGCATGGAGTTTAGTTTTTCCGGGCTGGGGAGGGGAGAGGTAGAAGTTGCAGGGCATACAGGACATCTCAGAGCCTGTGTTTTCTTCCAGAATTGAAAACTCTAGATCCTGCACCATCATCTTTCTGAGTTTATGTCTCTAGGGATGTAAGAAGATGAAGAAGATAATAGGTCTGCCCAAAACCTTTCACACCTTCCATGCTGAGCCTGTTTCCTTGTGCTTCTTTCTCAGGCTCTGGCTGCCCCCTCTGGAGGAGGTGCTTTCCAAGACAAACGATTCGGAAGTGTCTAAGACTGAATACAAAGAGTTTATAGAAGGCAATGCAACTGCAAATGCTGCAGACGAATTGAAGGAATGTCTTCTCAACCAATCAGATGAAACTCTGCCCAATGTTGAAGTGTTTATGCTAATTTTGTTTTCTTCTTATTGTGCTCTTTAAGACCACTGACAGGGAACAGGTGGACTCTTCATTTCTCATTAATAATAAAAGCCACTGGTGAATACGCCTTTTTTTACATCAGTTAATTTCTTGAATGGTAAGTCTAATGACTTTGCCATTAAGAAAACCATCCAGGGCCCCTGTGTTTTCACTCAGAGAATTTTCAGTGGATGATAAATAAACAGGGCAAAAGAGGAAAAAGGAAGTTCAGGGAAAGGCTTACCCATCCCAAGAGCTCCCCAGTCCACACTCATAAATACAGACACAGTCACACAAACACAGAAACACACACACAGACACACACAAACACACAGACATAGATGATCACTGGATTTCTTTAGGTGCATGAAGTCAGAAGGTCAGGTGATCAGGCTGAATGAGACAGCATCACAATCTATTATGTAGTGTCAACTATGAAAGGAAACATATGTTAGCAAAACACCTGACGTGTTAGTAAATAGTGCTGACCGCATGCTTTTGAAGCTGTCGGGGTATTTATCCAGAGAATGTAAAACCTTAAGGTCTTACAGTTCTGTGATTCATTAACTTTTCTCTAACTGGTAGTCAGTGTGAAACTTAGTTCCGCCTGTCGTGGGACTTCTCTGTTCCCTTTGATATTCTGCAAACCACACATTTTCATGTATGTACTAATTTGAGAGAGGGATGTGTATATATATACACATATATATTTGTGTGTGTGTGTATATATATATCTCTCTCAAGTGAGAGAGATATATAATACATACATATCTGCAGTTTTTATCAGAAAGTGTACCGTCAAGAAAATAAGCATTATATGTAAATTAATCAGAATGACATTCCATGTAGAAATTGGTGTTAGGAATTTTGACAGACTCCAGAACTAAAAAGGGGTTATGAAAGATGCCCTCTGATTGCAAATTGCAGGAAAACCATACTAACCCTGAAACTGGAAGAGAAAAAGATAAAATGCTATTGCCCAGATCTCATGACTGCAGGTGAAGGCGAGGCTGCTGCTAAAACTGAGCCATCTCAGCAGAAATAACAGCCATCGCACTGCACTCTGCTTTGCGCTGGGCTGCTGGGTGCTGCACGCTCTGCCACCACAATCAGTACGAGGAGTAACGTGAGAAACCAAGAAACATGACTTCTGCCTCCTCTCACCTTTCAGTGACCCAGCAACGCCTTCCACTGGAGAACAAGGAGCCAGCTTCCCTGAGGTTCTGAGATGTGAAACACAACGGCTTTTATTTTACCAATGAGGGATACAAATAAAAAGTAAATCCGGAACTAAGAAAACGTGTGCCCTATCTGGCATCCCATGATTGTAATCTAGCATCTCGGTCTTCATTTTTCAGCCATTTGGAGGCCATTTGTCTGACTTATCAAAGTGTTAATAGCTGGTAAGTTTGTTCCCTAGATTATAATAAACAAGACTTAATTAGTTCAATAAATACGTAGAATAACGACCACACAAGACTTATTGGGCAATAGCCAATACTAGGTCATCCTGGGGTAGGAAAAATTTCTGCAAATTTATGTGTTAGAGCCAAAGAATGGCTGACCTACAATCAGAGAGATTTCAAGAAAGCTAAAGCTAGCTGTGCCCAAAGTAACAGAGCTAATGACATTAAGGGGATCAACAACACATGGTGCAAAAAATTTTTGTTGTCTGTTTCAGTGCAATGGACTGTTGGCGAAGAAAGGTCTTTCTAGTGAGCAAACTGTCAAGTTCACCAAAGCAAACTGTCCCTAGAAACCCACAGTGAAGATCAGGCCATCAGTTTCCTGGTTTATCTCACATATCCTGAGGTTATTTGTTCAGCTTCTCTATGCAGTCCTTCCAAAATTTATAAAACACTTCATTACACCTGTTGCAGACACCACAGGGCAACTGCTTTTCTCTCTAGAACAAGATCAAGAAAATCTACTTGATTTCTTTATCCGAAGTGGCACCTGTTTTTGCAGGAGACTCAAACATCCTCTTTTGACATGGTACCTCAGATGTGATTCTGGTTTGCTGTCCTCATGTGTTTTATTCACATGAAGGGCTGAATAACAAAGACACACAGGTACCTCAAGGGTGGACCAGCACATCTTATGGACTGTGGGGATGGTCAAGAAGAGGTGTGAGGACCTGGTCCAGTTCTCTGCCACCCAGTTCTCCATCTGGGATTCCTTTATGTGGAAGAGGAGGTACAAATTGAGAACCATGGTGATCACCTGATAAATGTATGGCCAAAGTACTTGGAAACTAGGATCTTGATTGATCCTCTAAATTTTTTCATCTTCTAGGAAGCTGATCACCAGTTTGAAGACCAATCCCTAGAGAATTGCTGGGTAGTAACCTCAGGCAGAAGCACACTGGGACCAACACATCCTGGTGAGGACAGTAGTCCAATATTTACTCCACCCACACCCACACCCACATGTAGACTTAGATCCAAGACACATCATTAAGAATATTAACACTATCATAATAATAGTCACTCTGATGTAATCATAAAACAATAAATTTGAAAAGTAATGATCTTAACTGTGGAAGATCCCAACAGAGCCAGAACCAGGTTCTGTAGCACTCTTTGTTAACCCTTAGGGTGCATAACCATTCCTTGTTAGCAGAATGGGTTAGATTCTGTTTGATATTTTGTGTTGAGAAAGAGGTGATTATTTTTTACTTAATCATCTATATTTTCTCCTTTGGTTACGTAACTGTGGGAATTGACATTTAGTGCTCAGATGCTGTGATGTGTATTTTCCTCCATTAATTCATTTATTCCTTATGTAAATCCTGTGAGGTAGGCACTGCTTTTGCCACCTGAGTTTAAAATTAAGGAAACTATTTCTGCAAAGCTAAGCCACTTGCTGCAAAACTCACAAGTAGAAAATACCAGAGCTTAGCTTAAGCCCAGCAAGTCTGGTCCCAAAACTGGGCCTCTCCTCATTCCTCAATCAATGGATATATTCTAATTCTGAAAGATTCAAGCAGCACTCCAGAATTAAACAAAACATCAAACTGCCCTAGTAAGATTCTGTTAGACAGAGGCTAGCAAGGCTGTAGAGAAAAGGGAATGCTTATACACTGTTGGTAGGAGTGTAAATGAGTTTAGCCATTATAGAAATCAGTGTGGCAATTCCTCAAAGAGCTAAAAACAGAACTACCACTTGACCTAGCAATCCCATCATTGGGTATAAACCTAAAGAAATATAAAGCATGCTTATGTTCATTGCAGCACTATTCACAATAGCGAAGACATGAAACCAACCTAAATGTCTATCAATGGCAGACTGGATAAAGAAAATGTGGTACATATACACCATGAAATACTATGAAGCCATTAAAAAGAATGAGGTCATGTCTTTTCCAGGAACATGGATGGAGCTGGAGGCCATTATCCTTAGCAAACTAATGAAGGGAAAGAAAACAAATACTACATGTTCTTACTTATAAGTGGGAGCTAAATGATGTGAACACGTAGACACATAGAGGGCAACAGCAGACAGTGGGGCCGACTTGAGCATGGAGGGTGGATGGAGGGATAGGATCAGAAAAAATAATATTGGGTACTAGGCTTAACACCAGAGTGATAAAATAATATGCACAACAAACCTCCATGATACCACTTGACCAACTGACATGAACCCCAAGGCTAAAATAAAAGTTAAAACAAAATTCTGTTAGAAGCAACTTCGAATTTATAGAACAGAGCATAGTTGATATCTTTAAATTTTCTACTGTTTCCTCTAGAAACCAGGTGTGGGCATCCATTTATCTAGATTTCCTTTTGATATCGTGACAAAAGTTTCATGAATCTGTTTCTGGAGGCTTGTATATCTCCACACAGGCAGCTATTAATATATTTTTGTGGCTGCTGTTTATATTGTTGTCAATGGTACCATTTCTTCATTATGGTTTGTAGTGGCGTAGCTAGCTTGCAGGAAAGCAATTCCCTTTTTCATTTTCTTAACTTGTATTTAGCTAACTTCATGTATTCTTATTTCTTTTAATAGTTTTTAGTTGATTGTCTTAGATTTTCACCAAAATTGATCAGCTATCTATATTATTGTACAATTCATTGATTTGGCTTTTTTCAATAAGGATTTTTCTTCTTGTGTGAAAATCATTTTTTTTTTTGCAATTTGCATCATTCTTTTTTTAAACACACTATTCCTTTAGAGTACATTCAGGTTTACAGAAAAGATTGAGTAGAAAATACAGAGTTCACATATAACTCCTGCCCCTGCACAGGTACAGCCTCCCTCATTATTCAAAGCCTAACCCAGAGTGACATACATAATTGATGAACTCACCTGGACAAATTATTTTCATCTAAAGTGCATAGCTTATTTTAAAGTTCACTCTTGCTGTCCTACATTCTATAATTTCTGAGAAATGTGTAATGACCTGTATATACCATCACAGGGCACTCTATTCAACAAATGGTGCTGGGATAATTGGCAAGCCACATGTAGGAGACTGAAACTGGATCCTCATCTCTCATCTTATATGAAAAGCAACTCAAGATGGATCAAGGACTCAAATCTAGGACCTGAAACTGTAAACATTCTATAAGATAACATCGGAAAAACCCTTCTAGACATTTGCTTAGGCAAAGATTTCAGGACCAAGAACCTAAAGGCAAATGCAATAAAAACAAAGATAAATAGGTGAGATTTAATTGAACTAAAGAGCTTCCGCATAGCAAAGGAAACAGTCAGCAGAGTAAACAGACAACCCACAGAGGAGAAAATCTTCACAATCTATACATCCAACAAAAAACTAATATCCAGAATCTATAAGGAACTCAAACAAATTAGCAAGGAAAAAACAAACAATCCCATCAAAAAAGGGGCTAAGGACAGGAATAGACAGTTCTAGAAAGAACATATACAAAGGGCCAACAAACATGAAAAAATGCTCAACGTCACTAATGATCAGGGAAATGCACATCAAAACCACAATGCAATACCACCTTACTACTGCAAGAAGGGCCATAATATATTAAGACCATAATGATTCAAAAAATCAAAAAAACAAAAGATGTTGTTCAGAGATGCAGTGAAAAGGGAACACTTCTACACTGCTGATGGGAATGTGAACAAATACAACCACTATGGAAAACAGTGTAGATATTCCTTAAATAACCAGAAGTAGAACTACCATTTGATCCAGCAATCCTACCACTGGGTATCTACCCAGAGGAAAAGAAGTCATTATATGAAAAAGATCCTTGCACAGGCATTTTTATAGCAGCACAATTCAGGACTGCAAAAACATACAACCAGCCAAAATGCCCATCAATCAACAAGTGATTCAAGAAATTGTAGTATGCATATACAATGGGATACTACGCAGCCATAAAAAGGAAAGAATGGCATTAGCAGCAACCTGGATAGAACTGGAAACCATTATTCTAAGAGAAGTAACTTAGGAATGAAAAACCAAACATTACATGTACTCACTCATAAGTGGGAGCTCAACTATTACGATGCAGAAGCATAAGAATAATACAAAGAACTTTGGGGACTTGGGGGAAATGGTGGGAGGGGGGTGAGTGATAAAAGACTACAAATTGGGTTCAGTGGATGCTACTTGGATGATGGGTGCACCCAAATCACACAAATCACTGCTAAAGAACTTACTCATATAACCAAATACTACCTGTTTCCCAAAAATCTATGGAAATAAAAAATTTTTTAAAATTCAGAATTGTTTCTCTGCCCTAAAAATCCCCTGTGCTCTCCCTTTTCATGATTCCCTCCCCATTAACGTTTGTCAGTAACAGACCTTTGTTTCCATATGTGCTTTTCAGAATGTCATATGGTTGGAATCCTACAGTAGGTAACCCTTTCAGATTGGCTTCTTTCACTTAGTTATAAGCATTTGAGATTCCTTCTTTTCTTTTCACGGCATAATAGCTCATTACTTCTTGGTGGTGAATCATATTCTTCTGCCTATAGGTACCAAAGGTTAATAATCTCTGCACGTATTAAAAGACTTCTCAGTCGCTTCCTGTTTTGATGATTTTCAATCAAGCTTCTTTGAATATCAGTGTCCACATTTTTGTATGGAAACTAAACTTCAACTAATTTAGGTTAATATCAAGGAGCACACTTACTGGAATTTGTGGTGAGAATGTGTTCAGCTTAGTAAGAAACTGCCACACTGTCTTCCAAATGGTTGTACCATTTTGCATTCCCACTAGTCAATGAATGAGAGCTCCCGTTGTTCCTCATCTCGCCAGCATTTGATGTTGTCACTATAGGATCTTACTTCAAAAGGAAAAGACGAAAAAGTGAAATGAACTAGATGAAGAAGCTAATGTGAGGCATCATTGATTAGAAGAATTCACTTGAGTGAAAAAGTAAAATACAAGGAGCTGCTTAGACAAAAATTAATCTGCATTTGCCTCCAGCCCACCTCACATGTAAACAGGGCCAGATTTTGGACTGAGAGAACCACTTTGCTACTTCACAACTCATACACCATCAATGCCTGAGTCAGACCTTCTGGCTTTTAAACTGTGCAACTCTGGATGGGTTTCGTATTTCTGCAAGTCAGTTGCCTCAACTATATTATTGGAAATGTAATAGCTTATATATTACACTTTTGTAACAAGAATGTGAATATGATCAATTGTGTTTTGCAGGTACAGATATACAAACTGAAAACTATTACTACTCTCTTTATTACCACCGTTCTCATTAACTACAGAAGTTTTTGCAACACTCTGGGCCTGCATGTTTCCAAGAAGAATCAGCTCACAGCTAGTTTGGTGACTGGATTTTCATGGGACATTCCATTCTATAAAGCCAAGGCAATGTTTGTGTGATCAAGGATAAAAATGGTTTGTTGGTTGAATGAATGAGTCAACAGAAAGTAAGGGCTTAGGAAAGAGAATGTGCTCAAGGCCCTCTTGGCCTTCTGTAAATCCTTGGCTTTACAGAAGCAGGTAGCTCAAAATTCAGGTGCTTGGAAGGTGTGACTTTTACTTCAAGCCCAGGTGGTTTAAATTTTTTTTCATTGTGATATGAAAATGTAAAACGTGCCATCTTACATTTGGTACATTACAAATGTACCATCTTACGACTTGGCATGCACCTCAGCAGTATTCAGTACATTCACTTTATTGTGCAACCAATCTCCAAAAACTTTTTTTGGAAACCTGAAATCCTCTACCATTAAACAATACCTCCCAATATCTTTTCCCCAAAAGCCTCTGAAAACCACTATTCAAACTTCTGTTTCTGTGGATTTGGATACTGTAGATACCACACATAAGTGGAATCATACTATATTTATGTTTGTGACTGGATTACTTCATATAGCATAATGTACTGTAGTCCATCTATATTGAATTCTACAGCCTGTGTCTGGATTTTCCTTCTTTTAGAGTCTGAATAAGATTCTATTCCATGAATACCCAGATTTGCTTCATCCTTTCATCTGGGGATGAACACTGGGTTGGTTCCCCTTCTTCACCTATGTGAATAGTGTCCTTAAGGACATGCCCATGCGATATAGCTATAATATCCTGATTTCAGTACTTGTGGCTATATCATCAGAGGAGAAATTCCTTGATCCTATGATATTTTCTATTTTAATTTGAGAGGCCCCCATACTCTTCAATGATGGCTGAACTATTTTACATTCCCACTAAGAGAGCACTTCCTTGTCACAATGGTATTTTCAAATTTGTTAGCTAGCTTGTATGTCTGTTTTATAGCAGCTATCCTAAAGGATATGAAAGTCTGTTATTTTGACCTGAGATTTAAAATCACCAAAAAAAAAAAAAAAAAAAAAGATGCAGTGGGGTAACAAAAATCTGAAAGTGTCGCATCTCTCCCACTCATTCTACTTTCCACAGAGGAAAGTGCAAGCAAGCTCCACTGAATTTGGCCCATCCTGTTCTCCAGTCACAAACCCTTCTTTATTATACCATGTTCATCTGTCTGTTTCAGGTTCACCAGGCTACCTGATGATCTTCACAAGACACTTTGTTTATACTGTGTCAACTTCTCTCATGCTGTTGTCTGGGCTCCTTCCACACATTTTTTTTTTTTTTTGGAAACAAATTCTTTATTTATTTATTTATTTTATTTTATTATTATTATTTTTTGAGACAGAGTCTTGCTCTGTTGCCCAGGCTGGAGTGCAGTGGCATGATCTTGACTCACTGCAACCTCCACCTCTCAAGCGATTCTCCTGCCTCAGCCTCCCGAGTAGCTGGGACTACAAGCGCCCACCACCATGCCCGGCTCATTTGGAAAAAGTTGGGATATTGATTCATCAGACCAGCCCTAAGATAAGATGTTAGTGGCTACACATCACAGAAAGCTTGCTCTTCATAGGTAGAAAATGTGAATCTTGGTCATATTTATAACTGCACCCATAAACAAGACTCAGTCTGGGAGTAAGGCAGGATAGAGAATAGGTGCGGTGGTTGCTTTTCCCCCAGGAAATCCTCCAAAGGTACGACGTATTCAACTCAGTTTTAGGTACCTATGCAGTGAACATGGTGACGATGGAAGGGGCTCAGGGAAAAAATAGGTCTTGTTTAGACTTGCTCAACATGCAACTGAAACAAGCCTGGCTGGTTGTCAGACATGCAGGGGGATCAAAGCAGGGTTTCCTTATGTCCCTGCTCTCCCATAACCAGAACACAGCCTTCCAGCTTCCTGTGCCTGCTGAAGTCAGAATCCACCTAGGCTTCTGCACTGATACAAAGAAAAAATAATAATTAGCAAAAGCTCAGGAGGAAACTGAGAATCCCGGGAATATTTCCAGAGATCTCAGGACACCCACCTAGAGCACAGAGCTGAGTTTTGGGTGGTTCTCAGCTCTGCTGCCCACACGTGGGCTGCTCTCCTGAGCTCCGCCCAACTCGGGATGGAGGGAGGCGTGGGGACATGACACTGATGGATGGCAGCAGCCCTGGCTAGGAAGGTTGAGCTGACAGCCAGGCCTGGTGACCTATCAGGTGCCCCCGTGGGCAGGACCAGCCAGACTCCCTAGATACAAATAGCCCTGGGCTCCACGGCTTCACAGGCTTCTGGGATCGAGTCCAAATTTCTCATCGTTTGTGAAAGCTGAGCTCACAGCAGAATAAGCCACCATGAGGCTGTCGGTGTGTCTCCTACTGGTCACGCTGGCCCTTTGCTGCTACCAGGGTGAGTACATCAGTCATGAGTCCAGCACCAGCCCCTGGGACGCACCCTCCTCCGAGGTGAGGCCACTCATTTGGGCTGGAGTAGGAGTTTTCACTAAACCAAAACACCAGAACTTTTTCTGTGCTTGTTGAATGAGCCTCTCAGAAAGCTCAGGGCTATTTCTTCTCTCCAGCACCTAGGAAGTTTTATAAAATATAAATGCAGGAAAACGTTAGGAATTCTTCTGCCCGAGCTTCGCTCCTGGATGGGATCTGTGTCAGAGGATGTAATGTGAGGTCTGGGGTGAATCTGGGCTTTGCCACTTCCCAGCCATTTGACCTTTGGCACAATGCTCACCCTCCCTGACCAGCCTCCTCCAATCACTGGTGGTTAGAGCTTCTGCCAGGAGTGGCTATGGGAATGGAGTAAGATTAAGGCTGTCAAAAGTCTAGCTGTGGGCCAGGCATCATGGCTCACACCTAGATTTTAACACTAGGTATGAGCCATGTAATTTTAACACTTCAGGAAGCCGAGGCGGGCGGATCGCTTGAGCTCAGAAGTTTAAGACCAGGCAACATGGGGATACCCAGTATTTACAATAAATAGATAAATAAATAAATAGCCCACAAAAAAAATTAGCTGGGCATGGTGGCATTCACCTGTAGTTTCAGCTACTTGGGGGGCTGAGGTGGGAGGATCGCTTGAGCCCAGGAGGCTGAGGTTGCACTGAGCCGAGATTGTGCCACTGCATTCTAGCCTGAGAAAGTGATACTCTGTCTCAGAAAAAAAAAAAAAAAAAGGCTGAGTGCGGTGGCTCACACCTGTAATCCCAGCGCTTTGGGAGGCCGAGGCGGGTGGATCACCTGAGGTCAGGAGTTCGAGACCAGCCTGACCAACATGGAGGAACCCCATCTTTACTAAAAATACAAAATTAGCCAGGCGTGGTGGCGCATGCCTGTAATCCCAGCTACTCAGGAGGCTGAGGCAAGGGAATCGCTTGAACCTGGGAGGTGGAGGTTGCGGTGAGCCAAGATCATGCCATTGCACTCTGGCCTGGGCAACAAGACCAAAACTCTATCTCAAAAAAAAGAAAAATATATAAATAAAAGAGAGTCTAGCTGTAGGTATGAACTTCTTCCCTTTGTTTGTGTGACCTTGAGGAAATCACACCGAGAAGGTCTGGCAGTGTCATCAGCACAATAACGGTGTGGAAACACGGATCCCAGGGGGTGATGTCTGGTAGCCATTAGGCAGCCATGAAAAATAATCGACTTTTTCTAACATAAAGAGTATTTTTATTCTTGTGTTGCAGCCAATGCTGTGGTCTGCCCAGCTCTTTTTTCTGAGATCTCAGGCTTCTCATTCATTAGTGAACCTGTGTTCAAGTTAAAACTTGCCAAATATGATGCACCTCCAGAAGCTGTAGCAGCCGTTTTGGAAGTGAAGAAATGCACAGATCAGATATCGCTTGAGAAACATCTTTTAATTGAAAAAGTCCAGGTAATTTCTTTCTTTTCTTTTTTTTGACTCACTGCAAACTCCGCCTCCCAGGTGTAAGTGATTCTTGTGCCTCAGCCTCCCAAGTAGCTGGGATTACAGGCACCTGCCACCATGCCTGGCTAATTTTTGTATTTTTAGTAGAGATGGGGTTTCACCATGTTGGCCAGGCTGGTTTCAAACTCCTGACCTCAGGCGATCCACTCACCGCGGTCAATTTATTTCTTTTTTCATGTCGAGGCTTCTGGTCAGCAGCACAGTGTGAAGTGAGGTCAGCTTGCTGCTCTGCGGGGGACACAGGTGGTGGGGCACCTGCCTTGCTGTTCACTGCTTGAGAGAGTCACTCAGGGCCACAGGGTGGGTGCTTCCATTTCGCCTGCAGAACTCAGCTCAGCTGCGCACAGCCTCCTGCATGTTCCCCCTCCTCAGGTCACCTGCCTGGATGCCATGTCCCCAGAGTGTGCTGAGGACATGGGGAGTGAGCCTGGGCCCAAGCAGGGATGGTGAAGGGCTAAACATGACTACCTCTCAACCTGGGGACTTTTCTGAGGCCAAGCGGCCCTCACACAGTCACTGGGGAATGTACTGGGGGGTGTGGGAGCCTTGAACAGGGAGAGGAAGGCAGGGAGGGACCCAAAGCCAGGCCTCCTGCAGAGGCAGCACTGGAGGGCTGGGCTTCTCTGCAGCTTCTGCAGATCCAGGAAGGAGCTCCTCCCAGCTCCTCAGACTCCACGCTCCCCTCCTCACCCACGATGCTCTCCTGACCACGGCCAGTGGGCCAAGACCCTCGCTACTCCACCTCCTGCAGTGCCATGGAAGCGGGATGCTCTCATTCTGTCTTTCTCAAGAAATCAGAGGTTTTCCAGGGGCCTCTCAGCCTGGCTGCCTCTGGGTTGCTGTCCTGAGGTTTAGCTGCAAATGCTCATGGAAGGTGCAGGCTCAGGACTGAGAGGTGCTTGGGCCCTGAGGCAGAATTCTCACATGGGGAGGCTGGAGTTCTCCTGGAAGCCAAGCTTCCCAGAAGCCCTCTCAGCCCTGACCAACCTCTCAGTCCTGGGTCCCTCATTGTAGGAAACAGGAGACTCCAAGTCCTGGGAGAGCCCAGACAATAACCTCTGGCTGCTCTGTCCACCCCTTCTTTCCCCGCCGTGAGCACCTGGGGCCTCACACTTGGGTCCCCCCAGGGCTATTGGCCTGGCAAGGAAAGGCTGCTCCCTCACCAGCATGCGTGCTGTGAAGCCCCCAGGTCTAGGCTCTGGTTTCCCACACACACTGGGTTCCTGCCTCTGCCCTTCCAATTGTCTTTGGGAGCAGAATTCCATCGGCCACTTGGATGTTAAGATGTTGTCTCCAGGAGCTGCATGACCAACCTCACCTTCCTTTCTTTCCTTTTCTATTTCAGGAAAAAATAGCAGAGAAATGTGATCGCTGAGATGTAAAAACTTTTTAATGCTAGTTTCCACTATCTTTCAATGATACTCTGATCGTCACTGCAGAATGTAAAGGTTTCAACGTCTTTCTCTAATAAATCACTTGCCCTGCACGTCTCCACTGGTCTTGTTATGATCCTGCAGTCTTAGGCCTTGAGTCAAGGGTGGCTTTTATAGGGGAATGGCCTTTTGCTGTGGGTGATAATCAGCTCCAGAGAACTAGGTCCTGTTACCAATGGGGCCGGAGTCCAGGCACCCCAGAGGGAAATATTTGGTAGGAATCGTCCTGCATTCCTTAGACATTCCCTATCCTGTGGCCCTAAATGAAAACCATGTTAACGAGGACACAGGAATTACAGCGTTTCTGATGGCCTTGTACTGAGGGAACCCCCAGCCTGCCTGGGTGTCCAGGCCTGGAGTTCCCACCCAGCAGTGGCCCTAGTGTGATGTCCTTTAGGACCGAAGGTGAGCCTGCTTGGTGCCACCTCTGCACTATGGTTTCTCTGCCCCGTCATGTTTATTTCCTAATTTATCACAATTTGAAGGCATCTCCAGGTTTCCACATGGAGTTCACATTATTTCACTCCCCACACTCAGAGCACTCCTCAGTGTCTGCACCCTCACCAGCACCTGAGGCAAATTCTCTCTCCAGCTCTCCCAAGAGCTCCAGAGACCAGCACCCCCTGCCAACTGGACAGCTCCAAGCGTGCACTCTACAGTCCTTCCAGGAGCAGGATGTGAAACTGAGCACTGCGTCCTCCCACAGCCTGCTCTCCCTTCCATGAGCCCATCCAGGGTAACGCACCCACCCGGCAAGTCTCCTAACCAGGACACAGGGAGACCCAACAGGTTCTTGTCTTGGTGTCCTGTGGCTGCTGGAACAAACCTCTGCAAGCTTGGTGGCTTAAAACAACTGATTTTCTGACACCTCTGGGGATCAGAAGCCCAACATTAGTATCACTGCTGGGAGGCTAGGGGGCAGCAGGACTCGGCTCCCTCTGGGGGCTCTCAGGGAGAGATCACTAAGGGCTGCTAATGGCTTCTGGGCTGCTGACTGTCCTGGTCCTGTGGCCACATCACTGCAACCTCTTTCTCCATGATAATTTTTTTTCTATTGTTATTTCCATGTCAAATCCTTTTCTGCCTTTTAATTACAAAGTACAGAGGTTGGGTTTAGGGACCACCATATTATTTAGAATAATGTCCCTGTCTCATCATCTTTAACTTAATCACGTATGCAAAGTGATTTTTTTGTCATGTAATGGAACAGTCACAGATTTCAGGGATTAGGATGTAGATGTTTTTTGGGGGGAACATGAATCAGCCAAAAACATCTCCCCTTCCTACTGCCTTCTAGCCGTGCACTACGTTTTATTCTCTCCATGGCTACAGCATCACCTCTGCAAATCTCTTTTTTCCTATCATGTAGTGACCATCACAGTCTGGTCTGTGTCCTTCACAACTTAGACTGAAATCTCCTAAATTGTCTCCTAGCCTCTGAAGCCCTCCTGCAATATGTTCTCCTTATCCACGCCAAAGTGAACCTCCTAAAATTAAAATGTGATTCTGTCTTCTTTTCCACAAGTGTACATGACCAGAGGGCTCTTTGTTCTCAAGGATTTTAAGTAAGGGAACTTATTTTTACCCTAAACCTACCTTCATATGATAATGTTTATACACTTGGAACAATAGTAGATAAGTTATTATTAATTGAACATTTCTTGTAAAATAAATATATATTTTTAAAATCACACCAGAAAATAGGTGCACTTAAAAACAGAACCTAAGTTTGTGAAACCCATTACCAGTTCAGTCTACACACTGTGCATGGCAAACCAGGAATCATGGAGCTCTTGCAACACTGGGAGAAAACCACAGAGGAACACTTACTGGAGGAGCAAGTCCACACCCTTGCATTGCACACAGGGGCTTCCAACACCTGTTTTTGTCAGCCCCTGCCCTCTCATCTCCCTTTTCTCCCCAGGTACTCTGTAATCAGTCACAGTTGTTTATATTTCATTTCTTACTTATCACATAACTCATATCCTTCCACCAGGGCTAATGTATTTTCCTTTGCCTCTGTAGCCTTCCCTGCCTGAGACATCTGGCAACCCCATCTATAGAATTCACTTCGCTTACCTCTTCCTCTGCAAAGCCCTCTCAAATACCCATGCCTTACATTAAATCCTCATACACACATGCATTCACATGCATAGACATCCCTTTTATCATTAGTGTGCCTTTCTGTGTTATAGGATGCATATCACAGTATTGTTGTAAGAACACACTAAATTAATTAATACTCAGGAAAATCTTAGCACTCTGCAAACTGGAGCAACCATTACTATAATGCTTACAATGAATAAAAGTTTCTATGTATTGAGCATCTTCATATGCATTTTGCTGGAAGGCTTCCAAGTTCTGTCTGACTTAGACCTCACTAGTGCCCAGGAAGATCTGAGGTTATTCCCACTAAAGAATACAAGAATGACAAATGTTCTGCCTTGGGGTCCTCAAATGTGTCTCTGTTTTAGAATCCACTGGGAAGCTGTCAAAAGCAAGTGATGCCCTGGCCCCATGCAGATCTATCCCTGTGCAGGTAGAGTCCTTGCAGTCCCCATCCTCACACCTCACACCTCCTGCTCCTATACGCATGGGCATCCAGTGACCTGGGGAGGCAGTGGCTGAGACAGGAGTCCCCCATGATACTCACAGGACTCCCAGTATCACCAGGAAACACGGACACAAGGAGGGGAATGTCACACACCGGGGTCTGTTGGGGATGGGAGTCTAGGGGAGGGATAGCTTTAGGAGAAATACCTAATGTAGATGACAGTTTGATGGGTGTAGCAAACCACCATGGCATGTGTATACCTATGTAACAAACCTGCACATACTGCACGTGTATCCCAGAACTTAAAGTGTAATAAAAATAAAAATAAAATAAACAAAATAAAACCTAGATAATAGGTTGATAGGTGCAGCAAACCACCATGGCACATGTATACCTAAGTAACAAACCTGCAGGTTCTGCACATGTATCCCAGAACTTAAAGTAAAATAAAATAAAATAAATTTTATAAAAAGAAAATATTCAGAAAAAAATGAAAAAAAAAATTAGGTAGGAATGCAGTAGGCTTCCTATCTATTTCATTTCTGGGACCACCATGATTAATTAGTCAGTGCCAGAGCTCTACACAAGTCACACTATTCTGATTGCTGCTTTGCCTCTGTTGTCAAATATGGTAGCTATGCCCACCTTGCCTTTGATGGTTGAGTGCCACCACTTGGCTGCTGCCACCTCGGATCCAATTGCTCCCATAGTATTTAAATTTTGTAGTAGAGTGACTGGAGTTCCCACTGTTAGATCTGACATACAGAGAAGAACTATTACAGGGCTCTTCAAAAATGCAGGTGCTGCCCTCACAAATCCATTTCTCAAGGCATTGGTCAGGGGAATATCTTCTGGACCCTTCCAGCTGGGATGAGTAGGTCTAAAGTGACTAATCCACTCCACCATGCCAATCTCCCTAAGCCTTTGGATCCCCTCCACTACATTAAACCAAGGGAGATTAGGCATTTCCAGCTTGCTCACAGTGGCCCATCTTTTAATCCATATTTCAGCTAACCAAGCATGTAAACTATTAGAACCCTTTTTAATTCCCCAGGCTGCAACATTAAATGCAGAATCCCTACTTAGTGGGCCCAAATCAATAAATTCAGCCTGATCCAACTCTATGTTCCTTCCACCATTATCCCATACCCTTAATATCCATTCCCATGCCTGTTCTCAAGATTTCTATTTACATAAATTAGAGAACCCAAACCGTTCTTTTTGTGTGTAGTGCACCTCCCCGTAGGTCACACTCTCAACCTCAACTCCAGGGGCCCTCCAGGACTTTAGTCTAGTTATAGGTCCAGAAGTAAACAGGGCTGTTGGGTGTGATTCCTGAGAAGAATATTATTTTGCCTGGCAACTGCCTCAGGGGAGGCCATCACTGCTGCCTCAGGCAGCACAGGGTTTATCTCCTCAGACAAATGTGGAAAGGCTGATGGCAGTATGGGTCCGGGAGGGAAGGTTGTCGTTACTGGGGATGGAGAAGCTGTTCCTTCTGGCAAAAAAAGCTTCCTCAGAGTTTACAAACTCAATGTCCTTAGCTTCATCGGGGTCCTCCTCCACACATTTTTATTCCAAGTTACAGGGTCTCATCCTGTTCCAATCAATGCCCTCATATTAACAGTAGACATCTGGCGAAACGTGCATGCACCTTTCATTGCAGGTCAGCCACTTGCGTGATAAGAGCTTGTGTCTGTTCTTCCACAATTTCAACTCTTTCTCTACAGGAGATAAGAGTCTCACTCAGGGCAATCTTAGCAGATTTGAGGCTCAGTATCTGCTTCTGAAGCCAGGAGACAGAATCCCTGAGTTCATCATTTTCTTTCATCTCTTTGTCCACTGAATTTAGGAGTAACCAACCAGCTTTATGTTCCTTGTTCTCCACATATGGTCAAAGGTATTATGTATAGAGTCACTAAACTCCTTGCCTCTTACGAGCAGTGAATCAGGAGTGTAAAATGCATTTATTTTGTATAACTCTCTAAACAGTTTACACCAAAGACTATCAGTGTTCTCCATACTATTAGAAGTACAGTCCTTAGTATTTTGGGGTCAAATCATATTAAGCAGCTAACTCCAGAAACCCCTAAAACAACGAAAGAACTTCATCCTTAATATTCTGTTCCTCTAGAAACACTCCTGGTACCAAAATCTGTATTAGGGTTCTCTAGAGAGTAAAACCTAATAGGATATATATGAGTTTGTTATTACATATTATATACAATACAATCATAATATATTTATATGAGTTTATTAAGTATTAACTTATTGCAGGGTCCTGCAATAGGCTGTCTGCTGTCTGCAAGCTTGAGGAGCAAGGAGAGCCAGTCTGAGTCTCAAAACTGAAGACTCTGCAGTCTGGTGTTTGAGAGCAGGAAGCGTCCAGCATGAGAGAAAGATGTAGGCTGGGAGGCTAGGCCAGTCTCTTCTTTTCAAGTTTTTCTGCCTGCTTTATATTCGCTGGCAGCTGATTCGACGGTGTCCCAATTAAGAGTGGGTCTGCCCTTCCCAGTTCACTGACTCAAACGTCAATCTCTTTTGGCAACACCCTCACAGACACGCCCATGACCAATACTTTGTATCCTTCAATCCAATCAAGTTGACAGTATTAACCATCACACCCTCGTTCTCAATTTTTACCTCCTTGCTTCCACATAAGAAATCCCAGAGAGAGAATTGCCCTAGCAGTGACCCGGGCCAGGTCCTCACACCTCCTCTTGTCCATCCCCACAGTGTATAAAGTGTGCTCACCCTCCTATGAGGTACCTGTATGTCTTTGTAAGTTGGCCCCACATGTAAACTACACACATGAGAACAGCAAACCACAACCACATTGAAGGACCAAATGAAAAGGTGGGTATTTGAGTCCTTTGCCAAAACAGGTGCCATTTAGGAGATAAAATAAATAGATTTTCTCCATCTTTTTCTGGAGAGGAAAGCAGTTACCCTGCGACATCCACAATAGGTTGAATGCAGTGTTGTATGAATTCTGGAAGAGCTTCGCGGAGAAGCAGAATGAATAATCTCAGGATACATGAGATAGAGCAGGAAACTGATGGGCTGATCCTCACTGTGGGTTTCTAGAGACAGTTTACTGAACTTGATACTTTACTCAGTAGAAAGACCTTTCTTCCTATAAAGTGCATTGCAATGACGTGGGTAATAAAACCTTTTGTACTATTTGTCATTGCCCCCCATTAATCCCATTAGTTCTGATACTTTATGCACACCTAGCCATACGCAGCGTCTTCCCTGAACAGTCTCTGGCTGTAGGTCAGCTGCCCTTTGGTACTAAGGCATAAACTTGTAGAAATTTTTCCTATTCCAGGATGATTTAATACCTGGTTATTGCCTGTTAAGCCTCCTGTGGTTATTCTTAGATGTATTTATTGAGCTAATTAAGCCTCATTTATTACATTGTAGGCAACAAATTTTCCAGCTATTAACTCTTCAATAGGTCAGATAAATGGCCTCCAACTGGCTGAAAAGACTAAGACTCTAGATTATCATCATGGGAAGCCAGATAAGGCTTATTTTTCCTTAGGTCCAGATTTACTTTTTCCTATGTATCCCCCTATTGCTAAAATGGAGGCCTCTGTATTTCCCATCCCACAGCGTCATGGCAGCTGGCTCCTCGCGAATCTCCAGTGGGAGGTATTGCTGGGAGATTGGAAGCTGGGGCGAGGAAGGAGTCGTGTTTCTCTCCTTCTGACATGGCCTCTTGCAGTAATTGTGGCAGCAGAGCCTGCAGAACCCAGCAGCCCAGCAAGGCTATGTGCAGTGTGAGGGCTTTTCTGCTTTGGTGGATCAGTTCCCGAAAGAGCAGTGGTTGTCAGTCACCCAGGATGGTTCCTCTAAGCAATCTGGAGTCTCATCTGGTTTCCAGTCTAGCCACTTGGAGTCCCTTGCCTATAGTAGACCAGGATTTTGGGGGCAACAGTGATGGGTTTCTCAGGGCTCTTCAAGAAGTTCTGGGTGTGGGTTACCTTATGCCTGAAAGTTCTGAGGTATAGTTTGTCACCACCCGCAAGTTTGCTTAAGGCCCTTCTCTGGGAATGGCACACAGAGAAGCCAAGAAGAATCTGAACAGCAGGCGTTGCTGGATTTTCCCACTCCGTCTATTCACATGAGACTACTCCCTTTTTGTCCAATCACATTTCTACACGGCTGTTACTGTGCATTAAATCTAAGCTTTAAAATAAACAGTTTTCCCTTGGTTCTTTGCGACTTCATTTCTGAAGCTTTCTATGTCAGGTAAAACTGATTAAATGAACTCGTTATGCTTTAAAAACACAAAAACCAAAGGGGAAATAAAAACCTCTTGTCAAGAATGTTCATTTTGTCGGCAATTTCAGAAGCTCTTGTGTCTGTCACCTACCATGCACAGGGTCCCCTTTCCACTGCATGGGTCTGGCATGCTCGTACATAGGCTCATCCACCAGTGCAAACCTGGCTTTGGATGTAGGATGTTCCCCAAGTGGCATGAGTATCCTGGAGTGGCCCCTTCCCTTACAGCCTGTTGCCTCTCAAGAATGTATATGGCCCCCTCACCAAACGGGCCAGGCCCTTCTCTATACAGATTTATATTTTCTGCTACCATGTGCCCATCTTCTAGTTCTTAGCTCTGAATCTCTTTTCCCTTCTCCTCTCTTTCAGGACCTTAAACCAAAGAGGGTGGCCTGTGGTTTTTGGAAGTTATTGGGCGTAAGGCTTCATTGTGACTTCTGCAGGTCACTGGTATTTTATTGCCTTCATAGGCCATTTATCTACAAAAAAAAAAAAAAATTAAACTTTGTATTTTATAACTGCATTGGTAAAATAGAGTCTATATTCCTGGCTAGATTCATTGATATATATTCATCACAGTTATATTCAATTTGGGAAATGATTATTTAAAATTATTTCATTTTTATGGCCCCTTACAGATAATGTGAGCCTGGATCCCTGCACCTGCCTTGCCTGAGAAAAGAGTCAGTCCTAGTGGAGCTGAATTGTCCTGAGAAATAGACAGGGTCTTCTTGGGTGAGTGGATGGCCCCAGAAAGAAGAGGGACAGGCTGAAGCAAGAGCAGAAGAGGTGGCAATAGCCTACCCCTGGTGACAGGAATGCTGGGGACAGGACATGAAGGAGACCCCAGGTTTCATTTAAACATCCCCTGCTGTTCTGGGTCCCTGCAGGCACACTCACTCCCCTCAACCCTCATGGCCTTTGCAGCTCACTGTGGGACAGGGGAGGATGGACCCCATTCCTGCTGCAGAGACAGGACTCAGGGAAACTCAATAATTTAAGGAGGGTGCTATGAAACTCAGTAATTATATTTTTATATGTCTAAAATAATATAATATTATAAAAGATATTTTAATGCAACATTTAAAGAAATTGAATCCTCAGATCCAACATCCATAATGAACAAAAATCAAAATTTAGAAGCCAGACACCATCCACCCTGCTTTGTAGGTCTCCCTCCCTGGCTGGCTCTTGTCTGGACCCTGCACACCTTAGGGAGGCCCAGAGACAGTGCAGAGGAGCCTGGCATGGCCAGCAAGGCTCACCACACAGAAGAGGACTGGAATGAAAGCAGGGCCTCTGAGCAGGACCCCACCTCGGAACCTAGAGCCCTAGGACTCCAGAGAGAGTCACGTGGGGAGGTGGTGGGATGGAGGTAGGAAACAGTCTTCAGAGAGAGGCCCAATGCTTGGGCAAGAGGCTTTGAGAAAGCAAGTGCTTCACAGAAGCCTCAGTCCCTCGCCCGACACTTGCAAGGTCTGTCTATGGCCTGTCTGTGTTTGCCTCCCTCAGGCAGCCTGATTATGAGGCCTGGAAAGCCTCCCTTTCCTGACACAATAAAAGGAACTTTATGATTTGCAGTTAGTTTACTGAAATGAGAATGAATTTGAGGTTTCAACAGTTTCCTTGCAGTTTCCACAAAAAAGGTCCAAAGGAGAAAGAAAATAAGAAAAATTGCAGTTTCCAGCGGTAGGCAGTAGCTTTCTGGCCATCTTCTGTCTTGTCGTGTCTGAGCCAAAGGTCTTGTATAAAGTTAGAAGAGCTTACACCAAACGCTGTTGTATACCGTATCCTGGGAAACAAAAGCAAACAGACAACTTAGATTTGTAAATCACTCTTAGAAAGTGAAATATTAAAATACAGAAACTTTTCCTCATGTCGTTTTCCTGCATTTGTCCACGAACATCTAACACTCAGAAAAATTTGCACTGGAAGCAAAACAAGAATTCTCTTTTCATTTATTTTGTCATCCAGGAGACACCTTTATATTTTGTTTGTTTGTTTTTTGTTGTTGGTTTTTTGTTTGTTTGTTTGTTTAAGACAAAGTTTTCCTCTGCTTCCAAGGCTGGAGTGCAGTGGCACGAGATCGGCTTACTGCAACCTCTGCCTCCAGGTTCAAGCCATTCTCCTGCCTCAGCCTCCCAAGTAGCTGAGATTACAGGTGCCTGCCACCATGCCCAGATAATTTTTGTATTTTTAGTAGAGATGGGTTTTCACCATATTGGCCAGGCTGGTCTTCAACTCCTGACCTCAGGTGATCCACCCACCTCAGCCTCCCAGAGTGCTGGGATTACAGGCAGGAGGCACTGCACAAAGCCCAGGAGACACTTACTCCTACAGGGTCAGTGTTTTAGGATCTTTTCCCTGCCAGGATCCCCTTAATATTCTTCTCCAAAAATCCTATTCCTTGAAATAGTTTATCCAATAAATATGTGACATGCACTATTTGATGAAGACCTGCCAGCTTAAACTGATTCTGAGACCGCTCTTTCAACATAGAATTATTAAAACCTCAGCTCAAATATAGGAATGTGATAGTTTGGAGTTGCTGTGTGGCCTTACAAGTGGGAAATATTGTAACAGTCTGAAGCTCCACCACTACCTTGATACAGATTTAAAAATATTGGAGGTAGGTAATGATTAGTCTACTCCAGATTTTTAAAGAAGAAATGATTCTACAAAAGTTTGGTAGATCTTTAAATTTTCTACCATAAAATGTTTCAAATGGAATTTTGAAATATTACACAAAAGTTAAAAATAGAATCTGTAGGTAGCATGTTTTTTTAAATAGGCAGAAATCCTTGTTGTTATAACCACTGAGTTTTATTTTAAAGAATTCTGGCACTCATGCTGTTTCGCATCCATGACCTGCACTTCCCGTTTCCTGAGGTGCTTAATTAAATGGTGCGTGATTCCCAGTCATGTATGCTAGCAAATCTGGGCATGAGTTTTAAATTCTTTATATTAGAATCTGTAGAATTTGCACAAAAGGTATTTTCTGGACTGTGTAAAATAATTTTGAGAACATTTTTATTATTTATTATTGTGAAAGGGAAAAATTGAATTGTTGGTTGCTCCTAGTAATGAGTGGTTCTTTGAGAATCAGATCCTTCCTCTTCATAGAAAATGTCCAGCCTCGCCAACATGGAGAAACTCCATCTCTACCAAAAAATACAAAACTTGCCCGGTGTGGTGGCGGGCACCTGTAATTCCATCTACTCAGGAGACTGAGGTAGGAGAATCCCTTGAAGTTGGGAGGCGGAGGTTGCAGTGAGCCGAGATGGAACCACTGTACTCCAGCCTAGGTGACCCAGAGTGAGACCCTGTCTCACAAAGATTAAAGAAAGAAGGAAAATGTGTGTGTGTGTGTGCGTGTGTGTGCGTGTGTGTGTATGTCCCTGTTAGTCTATGTTTCTTTTTGTGTGTCTATGTGTATGCGTCTGTGTGATTCTATGTACATGTGCATCTGTGTCTCTGATTCTATATGTGTGTGTGTCTGTGTGTTTCTATGTGTGTGTGTCTCTGTGTGTGTGTGTTTCTATGTGTGTGAGAGACAGAGAGAATGGACTGGGGAGCTGATGATTTGTTCTGCCTTTTCTGGAGCTTGCTTTTTTTTTTTTTTTTTTTCCTTTTCCATTTATCACTCCCTGAAGACTCTCAAAGTGAAGTGTCAAAGCACCCTAAGGAAAAAATTAAATTAAATGATGTATAAACAAAGCTTGTTCACCAGGTGCTTAACACTCCTCATGGCACATTTAGAGCCTGTTTGTTTCTGGACAGTGATTTTAAAGGGCACATGAGAAAAAAAATGAAATTAATTACCATCATTAAATCAAAATTCTGCAGAGTTTCACTTGACTGGTTGAGGAAACACTGTTTGAATTCGCCTACAGCATTTTTAGCAGCAACACTGTCTGTGAACTCTTGCACATATTGCTGGAATTCTGGTACAGACACTTTGGGATCGAGGGTCTTTGCAACCACATCCTCCAGCAGTTGGCAGCCAGAACCTGAGAAAAAGGCACCAGAACATGGGCCATCCCCAGAGGGATGAACTCATTTTGGGGATGAGCTGTGAGGCTGGTCATCTTCTTACCCCCCAGGAGAGCCCAAGTTTCAGAAAGATTATGGTGCAGGGTGCCAAGTTCTCAATTCTAGGAGCGTAAACTCGGTCTGTGCAAATTCTCCCAACCTCTGTAGCTCAGGTCAGCCCAACCCTGTGCATCTTTGGTGAAGAGGGCCCTTGGGAAATGAGGTGCTCTGACTGGGGACACACACTAAACACTGCTTGAGCTTCTTTGGTTCAGAATCACACAATGCCTCCCTTTTATCATTCCCAGGATCAAGTAGGGGTTCAATGATTTCAGATGAATGGGTCTAGGATATTGCCCGTTAGTTTCGTTAACTCTACTGCAATAAAAAGGAGCCTGAAACAGAACTTCTTGCTCATGATAGAATCTGAGGTGGCCACCACTTTGGGTGAGTGGAAAGTGCTCAGGACTCAGATTCTTGTGAGCTTCTTGCTGTTTTCTATTTAGCTGACTGTGTGCTTGTCAGCTATTAACCCATTTGCACCTACTTTGGCAACAAATGAGGCAGAGTGTGCAGGGTAAATTTTGGGAATTGCACAAGGCAAGCCACTGGGGGGACCTATCAGTACTGATTCCAGCTGTCTGGGCTTTTTCCTCCCACTGGACCTTCAGTGCTGGAAGAAGACTTCAGGGGGTGTGAATTCTCCTCCCCAGTCTGCCTTGAGCCTGAAGGAACTGGGATGGAAAGGGCATCCCAGAAAGACTCGGATAAACTCTGAGAACACAGAGTGAGGCCCACAGAATGCAAGATGCTGGATTACACTCCGCAGCCTGCGACTTCTGTTTTAAGAGGTTTGCTGTTCCTTTCCACATTCAAGGACACCCATGATTGTTCCATTGATTGAGGGCGCATATGTCATGGGGCCTTCATTCATGTCTCTCTCTTGCAACACTGAAATAGCTAATTCCAATATTCAATCTTGAGACTCATCCTGGTTTCTATGGTCACTGTGGTCACGGTGGGACACTGAGTGCCGTGACACACAGCGTGCGGCTCCAATGCAGGGGACAGCTCGCGAAGGCACTGCCTGCTTGACTGTCAGGAACTAAAGGAAATCCTAAGGCCTGTCACACCCAGACCCTTTGTACTGAAGCTGACCTATGCTGGGAGCTGTTTTCTGGGAGTTCTTTCACAGGGGCCCAGGTGACAACCCCTAACTTTGAGGCAGCCCTCTCTGCCTGGAACTCACCTGCATAGCAGAGCAGTGGGAGGGCCGCCAGCATGAGGACCATCAACAGCTTCATGGCGAGGCAGCTGCTGTCGGTGTTCAGTCGTGCGTGGCAGGGATCAAGGAAGCTGCTGTGGAGGTGAGCACCCAGCCCTGCTCTATTTATTCCCCAGGGAGACACCTTAGCCCCTTCCAGGAAAGAAGCAATGTGTCAACCTGGCATGCGACCAGGGCACAATAGTGTACACCAACCCAGCCAGCCTGTGCTCTGTTTGTAGAAACCAAGAAGGCAGTGATTTTTGGACCCCTGACAATTTGGGGACTGCAATAATGACATATGGCTCCAGGTAAATTGGACATGACAGTGTTTTCCAAAATAGAAAGCAAAGCCTAGCAGTGTGACCTTGTGCCCTCGTCACTGTTGTGATTATAATTGTGTCTTCTCTATTCCTTCCTGCCTTGTGCTTCCTGCCACCTTAACTCTTTCTTCTTCTGCTTTTCTTCACCTTCTTTTCTTCTCCTCCTATTCTTCAAGGTGCAGACACTTTTGTATCCTGTATGTCTGTCTGTCCTGGAACTATTACAGTTGGAGTAGGTGCAATACCTGTATCTTCCCCTGGGAAGTAGTCCTTCCTCACCCATAGTAATTCCTTTTTTGTTAAAGGTGTTTCAGGTTCAAAGGGAAATATATTAATATCTAATCTCTGGGTTTTTTACTTTTTTTTTTTTTTAAGTTCCAGAGCACATGGGCACTATGTGCCGGTTTGTTACATAGATAAACGTGTGTCATGGTCGTCTGCTGCACCTATCAACCCATCACCTAGGTATTAACCCAAGCATGCATCAGCTCTTTTCCTTAATACTCTCCCTTCCTGCCCTCCCACAGCAGGCCCCAGCAAGTGCTGTTTCCCTCCATGTGTCCACGTATTCTCATTGTTAAGCTTCCACTTACAAGTGAGAACATGCGATACTTGCTTTTCAGTGTCTGTGTTAGTTACTCAGGATAATGTCTTCCAGCTTCATCCATGTTCCTGCAAAAGACATAATCTCCTACCTTTTTATAACTGCATAGGATTCCATGATGTATACATACCACATTTTCTTTATCCAGTCATCATTGCTGGGAATTTGGATTGATTCCATGTCTTCGCTATTGTAAATAGTGTTGCAATGAACATACACATGCATGTATCTTTGTAACAGAATGAGAATGATTTATATTCCTTTGGGTATATACCTAGTAATGAGTTTGCTGGGGCAAATGGTATCTCCAGTTCCATATCTCTGAGAACTCACCACACTGTCTTTCACAATGGTTGAACTAATTTACATTCCCACTGACAGTGTAAAAGCGTTCCTACTTCTCTGCACCCTCGCCAGCATCTGTTGTTTCTTAACTTTTTAATAATCGCCATTCTTTCTGGTGTGAGATGATGTTTCATTGTGGTTTTGATTTGCATTTCTCTAATGATCGGTGATGTTGAGCTACCTTTCATGTATTTGTTGGCCACTGAAAGTTTCGATGTTTTAAAAATAAGAAATTAACCCAAGTTTACAAATTCACTGTAGTAGAAATCTGTGAATTAATGTTTGTTTATCTCTTTGGTAGCTATTTTTTTTTGAGACATAGTCTTGCTCTGTCACCCAGGCTAGGGTGCAGTGGCGCGGTCTTGGCTCACTGCAACCTCCACCTCCCGGGTTCAAGAGATTCTCCTGCCTCAGTCTCCCAAGTAGCTGGGATTACAGGCACCCGCCACTGTGCCCGACTAGTTTTGTATTTTAGTAGAGGCGGGGTTTCACCATCCTGGCCAGGCTGGTCTTGAACTCCTAATCTCGTGGTCCACCTACCTCAGCCTCCCAAAGTGCTGGGATTATGGGCATGAGCCACTGCACCCAGCCTATTTGGTAGCTTTTTAAGGTTTCCCTCACACTGATTGAAAAGATGCCGTGAGTTAATGGAGTAACTGACTTCCCGGGCAGGCAGTGCTGGGCAGTGGCCAGTGATGGGATTTAGGCTCATGCAGATGTGGGCTTAGATCCTGGAGGCCATATGTAGTCATGCCATGTCTTTGGGCAAGTTACAATGCTGGTTTCTCTAGGATTTTTTTCTCTCTTTTGTGAAATGGGTATAAGTGATACCATGCTACAATTTGGAGTGATGATGGATACTCTATGCCAAGTTTTTATAACATGGTGTAGTATAAGATAATTCTGAATAAATGGCAGTTTTCATCTACGTACACGTCTATTGTTGACCACATAACCCATGGACTTCTCCAATGAGCTGAGCCAGACAAATTTCATTGTAGACAAAAATTCAATCAAGTCCTTGCTTTCATGTACTTTTCTTTCCCAGAAGAAAGGCCAAAAATAACCCTACAAATGAATCAGAGATATCAGGAAGTGAGAATTGCTGCAAAGAACAGCAGAATATCCTTAATGGCAGAATGGGGTCATGGCCTGGAGGGTGAGGGGCAGTGTCCTGTAAGCAGCCCCAGGCACCCTGGAGAAGCAGGTGTTCTTCCTGTGAGACTTGAATGAATGGACAGTGATATACAGACACACATCCGAGGAAGAGTGTTCCGGGATGGGAACAGCAAGTACAGAGACCTGAGGGCAGAGAGGAATTGGTAAGGTCAAGGAAAGTAGGGAACATGTACTTTTTGCGGACATGATGGTTTAACATGATAGAAACCAACCCTAGTTTATTTAGGAATAACACAAAGGCAAAAGGTACTAGAAACACAAAGCTGGCTCAAGTTGAACAGAAACAAATGAGACCACCAGAATGATGCGTCCCTTCTTAATTACTCATGAATGCATTATTTGCTGTCTGGATTACTTGTGACGTATTTTTGCCATCATTCAGCCAGAGCCTCAGATGCCAAGAACAAACCTAATTTTGGGAGGACAGAAAGTAGAAGGGTTGTGTACTTACCTGTGTAAACAGTTGGCCATGGCTAGTATCCTTCCTTCCCGGGGGGGTGAAGGACTTTGAGCAGGAAATGGGGCACTGCCTTTTTAGCTGAGACTTATTGGGTCTCTGTCTAGTGCCACAGTCCCTATGGCCCTGCTCTGTCACCTCTTGGGCCAGAGGTGACAGGTGCGGGTGCCCACACTAAAAAGGCTGTGTTTTCTTTAACCTCCATCAGGACATCTGAAGGTGATTATTCTCTCGTGAGTCAAATAACAGTAACTCAAGCCTAAAAAGACTCATTGGCAATGCAGCCCTCCCAGGAAGAACTAGGAGAGCCCCAGAGTTCAGCATACCCCTGTTGCTGGTGCAGTTTTTTCTCTTCACAAAGAGTCTTTGCTTGGGTCTCTTAATGAGGTTCACAAACTTGAGAATTCTCGTGTCCTTCAGTGTTGTGCTTGGCTTCACTAATATTTATTCATCACCTGATGTGACAAGCACACTACAAAGATAAATTACTTACAAGCTCTATCTGGAGTGGGCTGGTGTCTCTGGAAAGAATGAAAGTCTTTGGTAAGAAATAGTGAGGTTTGATGTGTCCTCAGGTTTCTAGGAGACTCAAATAAAGATGTATTCATATTTTTTGACACTTGAAAGGTGTTGCCATCCTTAATATTAAGTAGCAACTTTTTGAGAGCCATATAGAGCTTAGTGATTTATGCATTTGAACAAATGGCATAAAAATGTTTTTCTGAAGGTGAAGTGATCAAGAACTTTAATATTTTAAATTGTACATTGCAGGTATGAACCTCCTCCGTGTGTTTGAGGAAGGATAACACATATTTACTTTTGTACTTCATTCTATGCATCTAGTTTAGCCTCTCACCTACTAGGTTGGTGGGACAGGTCTTTTGAGGTGAACCTCTATCTTTTTGAGATGTAGATGTTGAGTGAGGAGCTGCTCACCCAGGACAGAGACTTTAGGAAAGGCCTGCGGTCTCGGGGCTGCCTTGCTTGGCACTGAGATGTTATTTGTTTAAGTCACCAACACCTGCCCCAGACCCATTGCCTCCCTTGTCTTAGTCCAAATCTGGGACTGGGATTCCACGACCATGTCTCTCAGTGTTTAATCCACACCCTACCACCACCGCCATATTTCAGCTCAGTACACCAAAATGTGTCCGAAGAAACCTGCAAAGACTGACATTCCCCTGAATGGGTGTGTGTGCTCATGGTGACATGGGGTCGGGATTGAGTGAATAGAACCTTGTGTTACTCCCCTAAAGAGATCACAAACATCAGCAACACACTGTGGCCTCTCCTTTCTGAAATGGAGCTGAGAAAAGGAGAGGCTGTAGCCTCCATGGGGAGTCTACAACAACCAAAGGAAGAACCCCCTTCTCCTTACACAAAAACACAAGAAGATGGGTGTCATAGTGGTATATTTTTTATACTCAATTGACCGAAGAAACCTGTGCCCCCTTGTACCTCTGAAAGCCCTGAGGAGACACACACAGGAGACTGTAAGCCCCGATGAGAAAGGAGAGGTGCAGAGAGAGAGATGGACGAAGGGCTTTAGAAGGCCAGAGGAGGAAGAGGGTACTTTCCCTTAAGTAGGAGAAACTTCCTCTGGCTCAGAGGATCAGGGGAAGCTGTGAGTAGTAAACAAGTAGGTTAAAGGTGGATAAATTCAGAAGACGGGGGAGGTGAGGATGTGCCCAGAGGAGTCAGATGATTGAAAGGTCAGGAGGAAATAAAATCCCTTATTCCAATGGGCAGTCCTACCCCAGCAGGACATTCCCAAGGCACCTGGGAAGGACCTGGGGAGAGAGCATGTGGGAAGGGAGAACTTGGGAACAGAGGACCTGGGAAGCTGCAGCTCTGCTGAGCACCTCTCTGCTGTGCTGCTGGTCCAGTCCCTGCAAGTTCTGCAGCTTTTTCCTTTCATGGTCCAATGGCAGATGGGTGGTGAGTGGGGACTCTGAGCTGGACCCTCTGTGTTTTCATGCCACCTTCTTCCTTTGCTGACTGTGCCACATTGGACAGGAGTCTTGATGCTCTGTGTTCCCTTTAAAACAGGAGCAGTCATAGAATTGTTGTGACTCATCAGTGAGTTAACAAGTGTGAGGTCCTGAGAACAGTGCTTGGCACAGAGTAGGTGCTATCTCAGTGTCAACTGGTAGTCATTATTTTTATATAATTATCAAATGTGTTTCTGATAAACTCTAAGGAGCATTATAGACACTGAAAGCTGAGTTCGCACTTCACTTTGTCTAAAACAGAGCAACCATACTCAAATAGATGCTAAAAGTTTTCACTTTGAAAAGAAAGTGCTGTATTGATTTATGCTCATGTGATGTTTTCTGAGTTCTTCTTTTCTCAAAGACATAGATATAATCTATAAAAGATTTCTCTCCAGGCATATTCCATATATTGCTGCTATATTAATCTTTCAGAAGCCAACTGTCATTAATTGTCAGTATGTAAAAACATATTTTAAAAATTTTACACATCTTTATTGAGATATAAATGAAGGATATAAATTGTATATACTTACGGTGTATAACACGTGTTTTGATATAGTTTTATATTATGAAAAGATTAATTCAATAAAATTAAAATATCCATCATCTCAAAACTTGTGTGATAAGGACACACAAAGTTTTTTGTGTGATAAGAACACTTACAGTCTAATTTCTTAGCAACTTTTACGAAAGGTTCAATACAATACTAATGAAATATTTTGTATTAGTTCCTAAATGACAGGCACTCTCATAAGCTTTTTTGAATCTCACAGCCACAATCCTACGAGCAGGGTGGCCATAATATTGATTGTAATTATGGAGCCCTTTGGAGAACTAATGGGAACTCTAAAAGGGTAGGACTTCAAGACAGCAACATAAACCAGGACTATCCTGAGCAAACTGGATGTGTGATCACCACCCTGTGAAGTGGGCAGATCACTCAACCCAAGCTACGGTACAGGGGACACAGAGATTTCATAGAATTTCCCGACATACAGCTAGGAAATGGAGCTGAGAAAATGGAAGAAGCAGGATATGAAGCCAGGCATTCTGCCTCCACAGGCTGCTCTCAATACTATTTCCCTCCTTGGCTGGACCCTGAGGGACCTGTGCATCATGGCTCAGATGGATCCTGGTGGCCCTGACTCTCACTGCTGCCCTATATGAACTCCGGGTTGATTTCTGCCCCAGCCCCATTATTTTCTGCCTGAGACCTTTGCTCCCTGTGGCCTACCCTCCTCAACTGACCTTGCCTCAGCCACTCTGGGTTGAAAGACTTCATTCACTCCCAAAGTCACATCAAAGACAGCGCACATCTTGTCCCTCTTTCTCCACCCCTGTATCTCCTGGATCTCGCCCTTCACAGGACCCCCTGGCTCTCCATGAGCAGTTCCATCCTGACATCTGCAGGACCATGATGCTGTCACTTCCTCTCTGCTCATGCCCCTGGAGAGCATGGCCTCTGCATCTTCTGTCTTGGTGTGGCAACATTGTATAGTAGATGCTCAATAAATAATTTTATAATTGATTTTCTGGAGCAGAATTGATGTTTGCAAGACTTTCCTGATGATATTACATGTATTATTACTAGGTCTATTTCGAATGTTTAGTAAAGGAAAGAATCAGACACAACAATAAACCAGACATCAGAGTGACATGCTGAACATTTACACCAATGTTGTCCTTTCCTGGATGAGGAGTTCTGGGTTAGGGTGTGAGGACAAAAGTAAGGAGAGGAGGTCGTTGGAGACTGTGCCAACCAGGGCCTAGGCCACCTCAGTGTCCCTTTTCCCCAGAAGTGACCGTTTCCATCACACTGTCTGACCTGGATCCACTTGATGAGTTCAGACCACTAGCCAGACTTGGAAGCAGAGCCAGGAACAGAAATCTGCCCCTGGCTAGTTCTCTGTGGCTATCTCACCAAATCCCTGAACTTTTCTCAACCTGACATTTCCCTATAATGTGTGGTTAAAGGTTTACTCCTGTACACATGTGACTGTGGATTTAGTTCATCAAATATCGACACCAACAGGTTCCTTAAGTTCATAATTTTTCTTTTTTTCAATGCCCCATTTTCCTGGTAACTGAAATGATCCCAGAGTTGTGAATGCCATTAGCACAGTTATAGAGGAGAATTGAGCTAAAGTTTCCCTCTCCAGAGCAGTGATTCCCAACTAGGGCACATCTACTTTCCTCTTCTTCTGACCCCTGTAGATAACAGTCTGGAGATGTTTTCGGTTCTCAGGGCCGGATGGCAGTAGGGGCACTATTAGCCTGGAGTGGGCAGAGGCCAGGGGTGCTGTTGAATCTTCTTTAGTTTCTCTTCCAATTAGGAGGATCAGAGCTTCTGAGTTTCCAGGGTCCCAGTAGTAGAGCAGTCAATGGGGACTCCTCATCTGCCTCTCCTCTGCCATGAGCAGAGTATTCCAGGGAAACACAGGGGAGGCATGAAATGTTCTGAGTGATGGTTGGGATGTCAGGCTTGGAATATAGGGAAGCATATCTGAGTACTGCTCAGGGACACATAACATTTGATTCACAAAACAAAACAAAATGTGTGGAAGGAGCCCAGGGAGGAGCATGAGAGAAGCTAACACAGCATAAACCAAGTGGCTTGTGAGGGACATCAGGTAGAGAGGTGAACCTGAAACAGACAGGTGCACATAGTAGAACAGGGAAGAGTTTGCGGCTGGAGAACAGGATGGGCCAAATGGAGGGGAGCTTCCACTTTCCTCTGTGGGTCATGACAGCAGAATGGTTGGGAGAGGTGAGACACCTTCAGATTTTGTTACCCCACTGATTTTTTCGACGTTTTCAAATCTCGGGTCAAAATAACAGATTTTCCTACCTAATAAGATAGCTATTGTGAATCAGACAAACAAGCAAAGTAAGAATTTTTAAAATAACACTGTAACAAGAATGAGCAGAGGTAGCAATTCTTGTGCACTCTTGCTGGGAATGTAAAATAGTGCAGCCACCGTGGAAGATCATGGCCTCTCAAATTAAAGTAGAAAATATCATAGGATCAAGGAATTTCTCCTCTCATGATATAGCCACAAGAACTGAAATCAGGATCTTGTAGAGCTATTGCAAACATATGTCTTTAAGGACACTATTTACATCATTACTTCCCAGGAAGAGGAACCAACCCAGTGTTTACCCCCAGATGAATGGATGAAGCAAATCTAGGTATTCACGGAATGGAATTTTATTCAGACTCAAAAAAAAAAAGAAAATTCAGACACAGACTGTAGAGTTCAATATAGATGAACTAGAGTACATTGTGCTATATGAAATAATCCAAACACAAAAACAAATATAGTATGATTCCACTTATGTGTGGTATCTACAGTAGCCAAATTCATAGGAACAGAAATTAGAATAGTGGTTTCCAGAAGCTGGAGGAAAAAAGATATTGGGAGTTATTATTTAATGATATAGAGTTTCAGGTTCCCCCCAAAAAAGCTTCTGGAGATTAATTGTACAACAAAGTGAATGTACTTAATACTACTTAGGTGCACACCAAGAAATGCTTAACATGATACCCTTTACATTTGTGCATCATAATGAAAAAAAATGTAAATCTCCTGGGTGTGAAGTCAAAATTATACCTTCCAGGCACCTGAATTCTGAGCTACCTGCTTCTGTACATTAAAAACCAAGAGGGCCTTGAGCACATTCTCTTTCCTTAGCCTATTATTTCTGTTGACTCATTTATTTTGCAAACAAACCATTTTTTATCTTTGAGCACACAAACATTGGCTCAGTTTCATTGAACAGACTGTTCCATGAAAATCCAGTCACCAAACTTACAGTGAGCTCATTCTATTTGGAAACACGCAGGTTCTATGGGTTGCAAAAACCCTCTATAGCTAACGAGAATAGTGATAATGAAAAGGCTAACAATAGTTTTTAGTTTGTATGTTCATACCCGCAAAAAAAAATCATCATATTCACATCCTTGTTACAAAAGTATAAGATATAAGGTACTACATTTCCAATATAGTTGATACAACTGACTTGCAGAAAATAAGAAACCTGTCCACAGTTGCACAGTTTCAAAGCCAGAAGGTCTGGCTCAGGCACTGATGGTGTGTGAGCTGTGAAGTAACAAAGTGCTTCTCTCAGTCCATACATCTGGCAGTGGTGACATGTGAGATGGGCTGGAGTTGGATGAAGATTAGTTTCTGTATCTGCTGATTCTTTCGTTTCACTTTTTGACTCAAATGAATTCTTCTAATCAATGATGTCTCACACCAGCTCCTTCATTTAGTTCACTTCTTTTTCTTATTTTCCTTTTAAAAAAAGATCCGATACTGACAATTGGCAAGTTGCTGGCAAAACAAGGAGCAACAGGAATTGTCGTCGATTAACTGGCAGGAATGCAAAATGGCACAACCATTTGGAAGACAGTGTGGCAGTTTCTTATTTAAGTGAGCATATTTTTATCACAAATTCCAGTAAGTGTGCTCCTTGATATTGATCTAAATTGGTTGAAATTTTATTTTCATACAAAAATGTGGACACTCACATTCACAGCAGCTTGATTGAAAGTTGTCGAAACTGGGAAGCCACTGAGAAGGTCTTTAATAGGTGCAGGGATTATTACCCTTTGATACATATAGTGGAATGTGATTCACCACCAAGAAGTGAGCTATTATGCCATGAAGAGACAAAGAAGAATCTCAAATGCATATGACTAGGTGAAAGAAGACCGTATGAAAAGTTGACCTACCGTAGGATTCCAACCATATGAAACTCTGAAAAGCAAATATGAAGACAAACATCAGAGATCGGCAGCGGTTAGGAGGAGGAAGGCAAGAAAATGGAAAGCACAGAGGATTTTTAGGACAGGAAAACGACTCTAAATACTTTTTATTTTTTCAGTTTTTTATTTCCATAGATTATTGGAAAACAGGTGGTATTTGGTTACATGAGTAAGCTCCTTAGTGGTGATTTGTGAGATTTTGGTGCACCCATCAACCAAGTAGTATACACCAAATCCAACTTGGAGTCTTTTATCCCTCACCACTCTCCCACCCCTTCACACAAGTCCCCAGTGTCTTTTGTATCATTCTTACGCCTTTGCATCCTCACAGCTTAGCCCCCACTTATGAGTGAGAACATAAGATGTTTGGCTTTTCATTCTCGAGTGACTTCACTTAGAATAATAGTCCCCAGTTCCATCCAGGTTGCTGCAAATGTCATTAATTTGTTCCCTTTTATGGCTGAGTAGTATTCCATGGTAAATACCTACCACAATTTCTTTATTCATTCATTGATTGATGGCGTTTAGGCTGGTTCTATATTTTTGCAAATGCAAATTGTGCTGCTTTAAACATGCGTGTGCAATTATCTTTTTGGTGCAATGACTTCTTTAACTCTGGGTAGATACCCACTAGTGGGATTGCTGGATCATATGGTGCTTCTACTTTTAGTTCTCTAAGGTATCTCCACACAGTTTCCATAGGGATCGTACTAATTTGCATTCCCATCAGCAGTGTAGAAGTGTTCGCTTTGCACCACATTCATGCCAACATCTATTTTTTTTTATTTTTTACTATGGCCAGTCTTGTGGGAGTAAAATGATATCACATTTTGATTTTGATTTGTACTTCCCTCATCATTACTGATGTTGAGCATTTTTCCATGTTTGTCGGCCATTTTTATATATTCTTTTTAGAATTGTCGATTCATGTAATTAGCCTACTTTTTGATGAGATTGGTTTTTGGTTTTTGTTTTTTTTTTTTTTTTTGCTAATATGTTTGTGTTCCTTGCAGACGCTGGATATTAATCTTTCATCAAACGTATAGATCATGAAGATATTCTCCCACTTAGTGGGTTGTCTGCTTACTCTGCTGACTTTTCCTTTTGCTGTGCAAAGGCTCTTTAGGTTAATTAAATCCCAGTAATTTATCTTTGTTTTTATTGCATTTGCTTTTGGGTGGTTTGTCATGAAGTCTTTGCCTAAGCCAATGTCTAGAGGGGTTTTTCTGATGTTATTTTCTAGAATTTTTATAGGTTTGGGTCTTAGATTTAAGTCCTTGATCCATCTTGAGTTGATTTTTGTATAAGGTAAGAGATGAGGATCCAGTTTCATTCTCCTACATGTGGCCTGCAATTATCCCAGCACCATTTGTTGATTAGGATGTCCTATGATGGTATGTGCAGGTCATCACACATTTCTCAGAACTTATAGAATGTAAGCCAGTGAGAGTGAACTTTAACATAAACTATGCCTTTTGGATGAAAATAATGTGTTAAGTTGAGTTCATTAATTATGTATATCACTCTTGTTTCAGCTGTGAGTAATGAGGGAGGTTGTGCCTGTTGGAGGGCAGGGATTAGATGCAAACTCTGTATTTTCTACTCAATTTTTCTGTAAACCTGAAAGTACTCTAAAAATATAATGTTTTTTTTAAAAAGAATGATACGAATTGTAAAAACATATTATCTTCACACAAGAAAAAGACCTGAATCAATAGTACACTATTATAGAAGTTGATCAACTTTGATGAAAATATAAGACAATCTACTGAAAAAAGACACATTAAAAAGTAAGAATACATGAAGTTAGCTGAATACAAGACCAGAATATTAACATTAATTGCTTTCCTGTACGCTAGCTACACCATTACACACCATAATGAAAAAACTGGTACCATTGACAAGAATATAAATAGCAGCAACAAAAATACATTGAAATCTACACAAGTGGAGATATGCAAGACTCTAAGAATAAAATCATGAATCTTTAATCACAACATAAAAAGGAAATCTAAATAAATGGAGACACATACTGGTTTCTGGACAAAAGAGTAAAATATTTAAAGTTATTAACTTTGCTCTGTTCTTCTAGAAATTCAATGTCACCTCTAACAGATTTTTTTAACTTTTATTTTAGGTTCAGGGTACATGTGCAGGTTTGTTATGTAGGTCAACTGATATCCTGGGGGTTTGCTGTATGGATCATTTCATCACTCAGGGATTAAGCCTAGTACACAATACTATTTTTTCTGATTCTCTCCCTCCTCCCACCCTCCATGCTCAAGCTGGATCCATCGTCTGTTATTCCCCTCCGTGTGTCCATGTGTTCTCATTATTTAGCTCCCACTTATAGGTGAGAACATGTAGTATTTGGTTTTCTGTTCCTGTATTAGTTTGCTAAAGATAATGCCCTCCAGCTCCACCCATGTTCCTGGAAAAAATATGATCTCATTCTTTTTTATGATTTCATAATATTTTATGATGTATATGTACCACATTTTCTTTATTAAATCTTTCATTGATTGATATTTAGGTTGGTGCTATGTCTTTGCTATTGTGAATAGCGCTGCAACGAACATATGCATGTGTGTGTCTTTATGTTAGAATGATTTATTTTCTTTTGGGTATATATCCAATAATGAGATTGCTAGGTCAAATGGTAGTTCTGTTTTTAGCTCTTTGAGGAATTACCACAATGATTTCCACAATGGCTAAACTAATTTACGCTCCCACCAACAGTGTATAAGCATTTCCTTTTCTCTGAAACCCCTCTAGTATCTGTTTAACAGAATTTACTAGGGTAGTTTGCTGTTTTGTTCAGTGCTGTTTGGATCTTTCAAAATTGGCATGTATCCATCAATTGAGGAGTGAGAAGAAGCCCGATTTTGGGACCAGACTACCTGGGCTCAAGCTCAGCTCTGGCATTTTCTATTTCTGAGTTCTTCTGCAAGTGGCTTAGCCTTGCAGCCATAGGTTTTGTTTTTGTTTTTGTTTTTTTTTCATTTTAAAATCAGACAATAAATCAGTGTCTACATTACAGGATTTACATAAGGAATAAACATTTCTGGAGGAAAATAAGTATCACAGAGTCTGAGCACTAAACATCAATTCCTATAGTTATGTAACCAAAGAGAAAATATAAATAATAAGTCAAAGAAAATCAATTAACCAATCTTTCTCAACATAAAATATTATACTGAATCTAACGGATTCTGCCTACAAGGAATGTTCATGTACCCTAAGTGCTAACAAAGAGTGCTTCAGAATCTGGTTCTGGTTCTGTTCGGATTTCTCCCAGTTAAGATTATTACTTTTCCATAACCTAACTTATGGTAAGATCAAAGTGACTATTATTATGTTGTTGTTAATATCCTTAATAATAAATCCTGGACCTATGTCAAAGGGAGGGATATGGGGTAAATATGACTGATCCCCAAGAAACACAGAGTCCTTGGACTTGTGTCCTCACCAGGATATTTTGGGTCTGGGGTCCTTCTGCCTGACCATACTACCCAGGGATTCTGTAGGGATTGATTTTCAAAGTAGTAAACATGTTTCTAAAAGATGGAAAGATTTAGAGGATCAATTAAGATCCTAATGACCAAGGACTTTTTGAATATACACTTATCAGGTGGTCACCGTGGTTCTCATTTCCACCTCCTCTTCCATATAAAGGAATCCCTGAGGGAGAACTGCCTCACAGAGAACTAGGCCAGGTCCTAACACCTCTTCTTGACCATCCCCACAGTTCATAAGGTGTGCTGGCCCACACTTGAGGTACCTGCATGTCTTAGTAAGTTGGCCCCACATGTGAACAACACACATGAGGACAGCAAGCCACAGTCATATCGGAGCTACCACACCAAAAAAGAAATGTTTTAGTCCCCTGCAATAACAGGTGCCACTTAGGATGATGAAATTATGTAGATTTTCTCCATCTTGTTCTGGAGAGGAAAGCAGTTGCCCTGTGGCACCCATAATAGGTCTAATGACGTGCTTCATAAATTTTGGAAGAGCTGCGTGGAGAAGCAGAGCAAATAACCTCAGGATATGTGAGATAAACCAGGAAAGTCATGGACTGATCCTCACTGTGTGTTCCTAGAGAGTTTACTTTGGTGAACTTGACAGTTTACTCACTAGAAAGGCCTTTCCTCCCCAACAGTCTGTTGCATTGAAAGAAACACTAAAAACCTTCTGTGCCATCTGTTGTTGGCCTTCTTAATGTTATTGGCTCTGATACTTACAGGCAACAAACTTTCCAGCTATTAACTCTTCAATAGGTCAGACAAATGGCCTCCAACTGGCTGAAAAATTAAGACCAAGACTCTAGGTTACAATCATGGGATGTCAGATAGGGCTCATATTTTGTAGCTCCAGATTTGTTTTTTCTAGTGCGTCTCCTCATTGCTAAAACACAAGGTCTGTGTGTTTCCCACCCCAGAGCCTTGTGGCAGCTGGCTCCTGTGGGCTCTCCAGTGGAAGGCACTGCTGGGAGACTGGAAGACTGGAGGAAGCAGAAGTCATGTTTCTCTGCTTCTGACATTGCCTCTTGCGGTGATTATGGCAGCAGAGCCTGCAGCACCCAGCAGCCCGGCAGGGAAGGGTGCACGGCGATGTCTTCCTTTCCTGCTGAGGTGGCCCAATTTCAGCAAGAGCAGCCTCCTCTTCACCTGCAGTCTTAGGATCTGGGCAACACCATTTTTCTTTTTCTCTCCCAGCCCTGGGGTGATAGGGTCTTTCTGCCGTTACTAAATACTGGGCATGCTTTACAACCCCTTTTTTCTTCTGCAACCTTCAAAACCACTAATACCAACTCCTGCATGAAATTTTCTCTGTTAAGTTTACCTGTAACATTTTCTATTTCTTGACTGGACACTAACTGATAAATACCAGAAAAGAATATCTTAAATGAGTGTAGGTTTGGAGACGTGTGGTTTGCAGAATGACAAAGGGAAGAGAGAAGTCCTGTCATGGGTAAGGCTATCTGTCGCACTGCCTGCCAGTTACAAAGAGAACTAATGAGTTACCAAACTCGATGATCCTGAGGTTTCACATTTTCTGGATAAATATCCTCACATCTTTAAAAACATGTGATCAGCACCCTTGACCAATGGTATTTTTGCTAATATATGTTTCCTTGATAGTTAGCACTACCTACTATTTAGTGATCTTGCGTTATTTCAGCTTGATCACCTGATCTTGGGAGTTAATGTAGCTATGGAAAATCAATTGTCCACTTTGTTCTCCTGTCTTGTATTGAGAAAAACCACTTATTGAGGAAGGATAGAGGGAAATGGAATGAAATAACTGCTTGTATCTGATTGTATGTTTCTACTCTTATCCTTTCCTGTGTTCAGCTTCAATAATTATCCAAGTTGTGACCTAAACATTGTTTCCTCTTTTCCACCAAAAGCTCCTCTATCTAAAGGTTGCTTTTTTCTGCAGCATATATTTGTACTTCAGTTTTCTCCAGTCTTATTTCCCTGTAGAGTGCGTGCTATCTGCTCTCTATCAGAAAATTTTAAACATTCTCATCAAATGTTGTCACTGTTTTCTTTCTACCACACTGTACAGTCTACCACTTCGTTCTTTGTTATTGTTTTAATTTGTTAATTTTCGAGATTTCGTAAGAGGATGGTCAGAGACTGAACACATGCTCAGGCTGCAGTCTTCGTCCTTTCTAAGGAGATATGTTTTATTTGTTGATTTCCATTGTGGTCACGTGCTTTGACTGACAGATAACTGTGACAATCGTGGGACTCCTATGGCCAAGAGATGTTGTTTCTCTTTGTTCTTGTTTTTGTTATCAGGGTTTTTTTTTAAGTGACAGAGTCTTCCTATGTTGCCCAGGCTTTTCTCAAACTCCTGGCTTCAAGCATTCCCTGGGCCAAGCCTCCCAGGTAGCTGGGATTACAGGCAAGAGCTACTTTTTTTCTTGAAGCAGGGTCTTACTCTGTTGCCCAGGCTGGAATGCAGTGGCGTGATTGCAGCTCATTGCAACCTCCACATGCGAGGATCAAGCAATTCTCCAGCCTCAGCATCCCAAGTAGCTGGGACTACAGGCACGATCGGCCAATGCCCAGCTGATTTTTTTTTTTTTTTTTTTTTTTTTGTAGAGATAGGGTTTTGCCATGTTGCCCAGGTTGGTCTCAAACTCCTGAACTCAAAGTGATCTGCTAGCCTTGGCCTCCTAAAATGCTTGGATTATAGGCATGAGCCAATGTGCCCAGCTCACAAGAGCCACTTTTCTTTTCTTTCTTTCTTTCTTTCTTTCTTTCTTTCTTTCTTTCTTTCTTTCTTTCTTTCTTTCTTTCTTTTCTTTCTTTCTTTCTTTCTTTCTTTCTTTCTTTCTTTTCTTCTTTCTTTCTTTTTTTCTTTCTTTTTGAAACAGAGTCTTGCTCTGTTGCCAGGCTGGAGTGCAATGGCGCTATCTCGGCTCACTGCAACCTCCACCTCCTGGGTTCAAGCAATTCCCCTGTCTCAGCCTCCCAAGTACCTGGGACTATAGGCACGTGCCACTACGCCCGGCTAATTTGTGTGTGTGTGTGTGTGTGTGTATTTTAGTAGAGACAGGGTTTCACTATGCTGGTCAAGATGGTCTGGATCTCCTAACCTTATGATCTGCCTGCCTACGGCCTCCCAAACTCCTGGGATTACAGGAGTGAGCCACCACACCTGGCCAAGAGCCACCTTTTTTTTTTTTTTTTTCCGTGAGATGGAGATTTACTCTTGTTGTCCAGGCTGGAGTGCAATAGCGCGATCTCGGCTCACCACATCCTCCGCCTCCCAGGTTCAAGCGATTCTCCTGCCTCAGCCCCCCGAATAGCTGGGATTACAGGCATGTGCCACCACACCCGGCTAATTTTGTATTTTTAGTAGAGACGGGGTTTCACCGTGTTGACCAGGCTGATCTCGAACTCCTGACTTCAGGTGATCCACCCACCTCGGCCTCCCAAAGTGCTGGGATTACAGGCATCAGCCACTGCGCCCAGTCAGAGCCACCTATTTTTAAAAGCAAAAGTAACTCCCTCGAAATCTCCTTTTGAAATTTGCTCCTGTACTTAGAAATACTCATCCCTCTGGATTTGTAGTAGTGACAAAGAGGAAGATAATTTCAGGAAAAGAAGTTGTAGCAACAGGAAAGAAACGTTCTGCAGCATTAAGTAAGCTCAGCTCTTAAAATACAGGTTAGAATATGTTTATTTGTAAGAAAGCAAGAACTGAGCATCATAATATACTCCCATGATAAACAGGAAAGAGAAAAAGAGGCAAATCAGTGAAAACAAGGCTGTGAGATCTGGAACTAATTTTCCAACTCTGGACTACGTAGACTATGTAGTATGGATTATGTCAATTTGGGGTGGGGACATAGAATCTTTCTGTCCTTGGTAAATTAAGACTACACTTTTTTTTTAGATAAAAGTCATACAGACTATATAATAGTATTTTGATACATGCATACAATGTTTAATGATCAAATTGGGATAATCAAAACATTCATATCTCAAAGATTTAGCATTTTTAATGTTGGGAACATCTCAATCTTTTAGCTATTTTGAAATATAAATTAATTATTGTTAACTAGAGTCACCCTACTGTGCTACTGAATATTAGAATGTGTTCCTTGTTTCAAACTATGTCTTGCACCCATTAACCAACCTCTCTTCATTCCTCACACTTTCCACCTCATTCAACTTTCTAACTCCATAAGATCAACTTTTTCATCTCCCATGTATGAGTGAGAACATGTGATATTCATGTTTCTGTGCCCTTTTGCCCATATTTTCTTATTCCTTTCTCCATAAGTGTAAAATCCAAGGAGACAGCCCTTAGATACACCTGCCAGGAGAATGCAAAACCCTCTTTTGACTAAAAGAGAAAAGCTGGTCAGTCGTTTTGATCACATAGAACCCAGCAAAACTATCATTTCAATTTAATCACTTTGAGCTTTGCATCTGGGTATGGGAGTAAGGTCTCCCCCTAGTGACTGATGGCATCTTGCAAATGTTCAAGGAGATTCCAGATTTTAGACAAATGGCACCACCTTGAGGTTCACACTCATGGTCAGTTCAAGGAGACCTCATTATTCCAGTCCTGGTGCTAGACTTGGTGATTTGAAGATTTAAAAAACACATTTATGCGCCCAAAGATACCAATCTCCTGGGAGAGGCAGACCCGTAAAGATATCCCTTAGTCACTATTGTACTGAACGCAATTGAACACCCACAAAAGTATTCTATTTAGGTGAGCTCAGTGCTTGAATGGAGCTGCGATCCAAAAATTACGAGAACATGGAAAATGATTACCTAAACCAGAGGGGCACTCAGGGGAGGGTTTGTGGGGGATATGATATGAAAAGAAATGAAGAAAGGATCTAGGCTGGAATAACAGTCAGCCTTCAGCAACTTTGCACACGATGAAAACAGGAAAACCTGATCGCAGTGCATTCTGAGAACTGAGCAACACGGACTTCTGGGGTAGGAGAGAAACTATAAGTTGGTGAAACCAAAGTTGGTGAAACAGCCATTCCTTCTGTCTAGGGAATAGGATTCAGCCTGTGTGTGTGTGTGTGTGTGTAGGTAGGTGTGATGAGGGGGTTGACAATAACCAGGCATGAAGTAAACACTCCCTGAATTCTAAGTGCCAGGGAGGAATTAAGTTCCTGTGAAATCTCTGGATCTATTTATTTTGTTTTTGTTTTTATTTTTATTTTTTGAGATGGAGTGGTTTTTTGGGGATTTTTTGTTTTGTTTTGTTTTGGGGTTTTTTTTTGCTCTTGTCACCCAGGCTGGAGTGCAATGGCACGATCTCAGCTCACTGCAACCTCTGCCTCCCGGGTTCAAGCGATTCTCCTGCCTCAGCCTCCGGAGTAGCTGGGATTACAGGCGCCCGCCACCACGCCTGGCTAATTTTTGTATTTTTAGTAGAGACAGGGTTTCACCGTGCTAGCCAGGCTGGTGTCAAACTCCTGACCTCACGTAATCCACCCACCTCAGCCTCCCAAAGTGCTCGAATTACAGGGATGAGCCACCGCACCCAGCCATTCTGGATCTATTTAGAGAGGCACACAAGACCTCTCTTGTGAGTTAGAACAAGATAGCAGTTATTTGAGGAGAAGTTTGTTGGGGTGTGCTACAAGCTCATTGTGGACTAGAAATCTTGAGTGGTTTGGCATTTGGTCAATAAGAAGTCATTCGAAATTCCTGCAAGTCTGGCATCTGTGGTTTGCTCACCACTGGTAATGGAGGATGTTGTGAGTCAAGGATCAATGATTGGTGATTTTTCAGCTGCCAGAGATTCACTAAGGAAGGATATAGAATCTACTTTCCACATCTCCACTAACGAACAAAATAACCACTTCACTGGTTTATAAAAGTCCTGATGTCTCCTTCTGACCATTATCAGCATATCCACCTTCTACCCACATGCAAACATAAGCATTAGTGCCTGTCCTAGATTGCAGTAAAAACGGACCAAGGCCTTTAGTGTCCTAAACTGCAGAGCACCTCCCATGCTAGGGACTGTGGATGATGCCAGGGACTCGGATGATGCCAGGGACTCCAGTGGATCAGGGAACAAAAATACCTCAACCAGGACAGAGATAGACTTTCCTCAGAGGGTTGGGGGTAAAGAAGAAAAGGTAAGAAAAATACACAGGAAATAGAAAAAATATATAAAGAAAATGACAATTCTTCTCCACAATTTGGACAACTTTATATTTATGAAAACAAAGGATGGCAAACAACTTAAAAAAAGAAAACTCAAAACACCCACAGAAAAAAACATTTTAAATTAGTGTGGGAAATGGGAACTATCACTCAATTTCAGGGATAACAGTGACAATGGTGAGGATAGTCAATACCCAAAGAATAATGGATTCTGAGACAGGGACTGGCAGCATCATATCTGCTGGTCCATAATCCCTATGAACAAAATCCCCATTCAGAGAGGTGGACTTCATCAGTGACTCAACTCTGCAGCCAACAAAGAACCCAAAATCATGCTTCGTTCATGGCGAATGCTCATTAAATATTAGATAAACGTATTAATACCATTGGAGTTCACATTAGTCTGCTTTGCTGGAACCTAGACTAGTTTCTAACTTAATTTGGGTTTCTAAGTTAGTTTCCCTAACAAGAGAATGAGCTGTTCCAAGGACATTAATTTTCAACCTTCTTGGCCCTCCCATTTCTCCATATAATTAGAAATTGAAACACTGGTTTACGAATCATTTTTGGCGGAGTAGGCCTCAGATACTGTGATTCAATCCAACAAAAGGGTCACTACTAAGATTCTGAGTAAGTTAGGTGAAAGGTAGAATCAAGGAATAGAGATACACAAAATTCAGCAACACAGTCTTGGAGATCATGAAAAATAGGAGGCAGGACTAGACTGCAGCTCCGACGTGGATGGACAGAGCAGCATGTGGAGGCTCACATCGTGAATTTTTGCTCCAGAATGACTGCACGAATAAATCAGGAAACCTGATTTATTCAAATTCAAAGGGGAGATCATCCAGCCCAAACATACACCCCTCCTGGGAAAACTGAATGCCTAGATTACGTAGAAGATTTCGAGCTTACCTGAAGCTGGGTCGGTTTAGAGAGGTGAGTAAAATACAGAAGTAGAGCAAGCAGTGGAAAAAGCCCTGGGAGCTTGCTGGGTCTCCTAACAAGCCGTTTTTTCCTTGTCTCACAGGGGTCCTTTGGGAGGATGGCTAGAAGCACTGGGAAAAGGCCACAAGGAGTAGGAAATCTCCAGCTGAACTTGATAACAATTTGAGCTAATCAAGAAACCTCCTGGCCAGAACTCTGGGGAGGGCCTGAATCTGGTATGCAGAGTCCGCAGGTGGGGGAAGAAGGAAAGTCATGGGGCCTTTGACTGCCAACTTTCCCCCACTTCCCTGACAACCTGCATGACACAGTAGAGACAGTCATAATCCTCCTAGGAACATAACTCCATTGACCTGGAAAGCTCCCCGCCATCCCCCACAGCAGCTGCAGCAAGACCTGCTGAAGGAGAGTCTGAGCTCAGACATGTCTAGCCTTGCATCCACACAATGGTCCTTCCCTTCCCACCCTGGTACCTGAAGACAAAGGGCATATACTCTTGGGAGTTCTAGGGCCCCACCCACCACCTGCTCCTCCCCACACCACCACAGCTGATACTCTCTGGAAAGCACCACCTCCTGGCAGGAGGCCAACCAGCACAAAAGTAGTGCATTAAATCAACAAAGCTAAGAACCCTCACATAGTCCATTTCACTCCATTGCCACCTTCACCGGAACAGGTGCTGATATCCACGGCTGAGAGAACCACAGACGGTTCATATCATAGGACTCTCTGCAGACAACCCCCAGTAGCAGCCCAGAGCCTGGTAGACTTGCTTGGTGGCTAGATCCAGAAGAGACATAACAATCACTACAGCTCAGCTCTCAGGAAGCCACATTCATAGGAAAAGGGGGAGAGTACTGCATCAAGGAACACCCCATGGGACAAAAGAATCTGAGCAACAGCCTTCAGCCCTAGACCTTCCCTCTGACACAGCCTACCCAAATGAGAAGAAACGAGGAAACCAGCTCTGGCAATATGACAAAACAAGATTATTTATCACCTTCAAAAAACCACAGTAGCTCATCAGCAATGCACCCAAACCAAAAAGAAATCCCTGATTTACCTGAAATAGATTTCAGAAGGTTAGTTATTATGCTAATCAGGGAGGCACCAGAAAAAGGCAAAACCCAATGTAAGGAAATCCAAAAAATAATACAAGAAGTGACGGGAGAAATATTCAAGGAAATAGGTAGCATAAATAAAAAACAATCAAAACTTCAGGAAACAATGGACACACTTATAGAAATGTAAAATGCTCTGGAAAGTCTCAGCAATAGAATCAAACAAGCAGAAGAAAGAAATTCAGAGCTCGAAGACAAGGTCTTTGAAATAATCTAATCCAACAAAAGCAAAAACAAGGAATAAGAAAATATGGACACAACCTTTAAGAACACTGGAATTATGTTAAACAATTAAACCTAAGAATAATTTGCATTCCTGAGGAAGAAGAGATATCTAAATTTGGAAAACATATTTGAGAGAATAATTGAGAAAAACTTCCTCCAACTTGCTAGAGACCTAGACATCCAAATCCAAGAAGCACATAGAATACCTGGGAAATTCATCACAAAAATATTATTGCCTAGGAATATTGTCATCTAAAGGTTATCTAAAGTTAAGACAAAGGAACAAATTTTAAGTGCTCTGAGGCAAAAGCACCAGGTAACCTATAAAAGAAAACCTATCAGATTAATGGCAGATTTCTCCGCAGAAATCCTACAAGTTAGAAAGGATTGGGGGCCTATCTTCAGCCTTCTTAAACAAAACAATTGTGAGGCAAGAATTTTGTATCCAGTGAAACTAAGCTTCATATTTGAAGGAAAGATACAGTCTTTTTCAGACAAACAAATGCTGAGAGAATTTGTCATTACCAAGCTACCACTACAAGAACTGCTAAAAGGAGCTCTAAATCTTGAAACAAATCCTGGATACATATCAAAACAGAATCTCTTTAAAGCATACTTCTCATGGGACCTGTAAAACAAACAAAAATACACAAAAAACAAAAACAAAAAATCAAGAAATACAGGCAACAAATAGCATGATGAAAGAAATGATACCTCACATCTCAATACTAACATTGAATGTAAATGGCCTAAATGATTCACTTAAAAGATACAGAAGTGCAGAATAGATAAGAATTCACCAACCAACTATCTGCTGCCTTCAAGAGTCTCACCTAACATATAAGGACTCCCATGAACTTAAGGTAAATGGATGGAAAAAGATATTTCAGGCAAATGGACACCAAAAGCAAGCGGAAGTAGCTATTCTTATGTCAAACAAAACAAACTTTAAAGCAACAGCAGTGAAAAAAGACAAAGAGGGACATTATATAATGGAAAAGGCCTTGTCTAACACAAAAATACCACAATCCTAAACATGCATGCACCTAATGTGGAAACTGTAGTTTCCACATTTATAAAACAATTACTAATAGACCTAAGAAATGAGATAGACAGCAACACAATAATACTGGGCAACTTCAATACTCCACTGACAGCACTAGACAGTTCATCAAGACAGAAAGACAACAAAGAAATGGTGAATTTAAACAATACCCTGGAAAAAACTGACTTAACAGATATTTACAGAACATTCCATTCAACAACTGCAGAATATACATTCTATTCAACAGTGCATGGAACTTTCTGCAAGATAGACCATATGACAGGCCACAAAACGAGCCTCAATAAATTTAAGAAAAATTGAAACCATACCAAGAACTCTCTCAGGCCACAGTGGAATAAAATTGGAAATCAACTCCAAAAGGAACCTTTGAAATCATGCAAATACATGCAAATTAAATGACTTGCCCCTAAATGATCATTGGGTCAAAAATGAAACCAAGATGGAAATGTAAACATTCTTCAAACTGAATGACAACAGTAACGCAACCTATCAAAACCTCTGAGATACAACAAAGGCGGTTCTGAGAGGAAAGTTCATAGCCATAAATGCCTACATCAAAAAGTCTGAAAGACCACCAACAGCAATCTAAGGTCACATCACAAGCAACTAGAGAAAAAATAATAAACCAAACCCAAACCCAGCAGAAGAAAGGAAATAACAAAGATCAGAGCAGAACTAAATGAGATTGAAACAAAAAAATGTAAAAGATAAATGAAACAACAAGCTGGTTATTTGAAAAGATAAATAAAATTGATAGACCATTAGCAAGATTAACCAAGAAAAAAGGGAGAAAATCCAAATAAGCTTAATAAGAAATGAAACAGGAGATATTACAACTGATACCCCAGAAATACAAAAGATCATTCAAGGCTACTATGAACACCTTTACACACATAAACTAGAAAACCTAGAAGAGATGGACAAATTCCTGAAATGATGGAAGCCTCCTAGTTTAAATCAGAAAGGATTAGATACCCTGAACAGACCAATAACAAGCAGTGAGATTGAAATAATAATTTTAAATTTATCAACAAAAAAAGTCCAAAACCAGATGGATTCACTGCAGAATTCTACCAGATATTCAAAGAATTGGTACCAATTCTATTGACACTATTCCACAAGATAGAGAAACAAGGAAACCACCCTAAATTATCCTATGAAGCCAGTATCACCCTAACACCAAAACCAGTAAAGGACAAAACAGAAAAAGAAAACTAGGCCGGGCGCGGTGGCTCAAGCCTGTAATCCCAGCACTTTGGGAGGCCGAGACGGGTGGATCACGAGGTCAGAAGATCGAGACCATCCTGGCGAACACGGTGAAACCCCGTCTCTACTAAAAAATACAAAAAACTAGCCGGGCGAGATGGCGGGCGCCTGTAGTCCCAGTTACTTGGGAGGCTGAGGCAGGAGAATGGCGTAAACCCGGGAGGCGGAGCTTGCAGTGAGCTGAGATCCGGCCACTGCACTCCAGCCCGGGCGACAGAGCGAGACTCCATCTCAAAAAAAAAAAAAAAAAAAAAAGAAAAAGAAAACTACAGACAAATGCCCCTGATGAACATAAATTCTAAAATCCTCAGCTAACTGAATTGAACAACATGTCTAAAAGGTAATTCAACATGATCAAGTGGGTTTCATATCAGGGATACAGGGATGGTTTAACACACACAAGTCAATAAATGTGATAAACTACATAAACAGAATTAAAACAAAAATCACATGATCATCTCAATAGATGAAGAAAAATCATCTGACAAAATCCAACATCTTTTAATGAATAAAACTCTCAGCAAAATTGGCATACAAGGGACATACTTTAATATAATAAAAGCCATCTATGACAAAACCACAGCCAATATAATACTGAATGGGGAAATTTTTAAAGCATTCCCTCTGAGAACTGGAACAAGACAAGGATGCCCACTCTCACCACTCCCCTTCAACATGGTACTGGAAATCCTAGCCAGAGAAATCAGACAAGAGAAAGAAATAAAGGGCATCCAAATTGGTAAACAGGAAGTTAAACTGTCACTGTTTGCTAATGATATGATTGTTTACCTACAAAACCCTGAAGATTCTTCCAGAAAGCTCATAGAACTAATAAAAAGATACAGCAAAGCTTCCAGATACGAAATTAATGTACACAAATCAGCAGCTTTTCTATACACCATTGACGAAGCTGAGAATCAAGTTGAGAACTCAATTCCATTTGCAATAGCTGCAAAAAATAAAACAAAATACAAGGAATATAGCTAACCAAGGAGGTGAAAGACCTCTGCAAGCAAAACTACAAAACACTGCTGAAAGAAAGCACAGATGACACCAAACAAATGGAAACATATCCCATGCTCATGGATAGGTAGAATCAACATTAAGAAAATGACCACACTGCCAAAAGCAATCTATAAATTCAATGCAATTCTCATCAAAATACCACCATCATTCTTCACAGAATTAGAAAAAACAATATTAAAAGTAATATGGAACCAAGAAAGAGCCCCGATAACCACAGCAAGACTAAGCAAAAAGAACAGCTACTAGGGAGGCTGAGGCAGGAGAATGGCAAGAACCTGGGAGGCAGGGCTTGCAGTGAGCTGAGATCACAACGCTGCACTCCAGCCTGGGTGACAGAGCAAGACTCCATCTCAAAATAAAAAAAATAAATAACAAATCTGGAGCCTTCACATTACCTGATTTCAAACTGTACTATAAGGCCATAGTCACCAAAACAGCATGGTACTGGTATGAAAATAGGCACATAGACTAACAGAACAGAATAGACAATGCAGAAATAAACCCAAATACTTACAGCCAACTGATCTTTGACAAAGAAAAAAAAAACCCATAAAATGCAAAAAGGACATCCTAGTCAACAAATAGTGCTGGGATAATTGGCTAGCCACATGTAGGAGAATGAAACTGGATTCTAATTTCTCACCTTATACAAAAATCAACTCAAGATGGATTAAGGACTTAAATCCAAGACCTGAACTATAAAAATTTGAGAAGATAACATTGGAGAAACCCTTCTAGACAATGGCTTAGGCAAGGACGTTATGATCAAGAACTCAAAAGCAAATGCAATGAAAACAAAGATAAATCATTGGGACTTCATTAAACTAAAGAGCTTTTGCACAGCAAAAGAAACAGTCAGCAGAGTAAAAAGTCAGCCCACAGGGAGTGTTCCAAAATGGCCAAATAGGAACAGCTCTGGTCTGCAGCTCCCAGGATGATTGATGCAGAAGACCGGTGATTTCTGCATTTCCAACTGAGGTACCTGGTTCATCTCACTGGGACTGGTTGGACAGTGGGTGCAGCCCACAGAGGTTGAGCTGAAGCAGGGCAGGGTGTCGTCTCACCTGGGAAGTGCAAGGGGTCAGGGGATTTCCCTTTCCTAGCCAAGGGAAGCTGTGACAGACTACCTGGAAAAACAGGGCACTCCCTGCACAAATACTTATTATTTTCTGCCTTAATTTCATTATTTACCCAACAGTCATTCAGGCGCAGGTTGTTCAGTTTCCACGTAGTTGTGCAGTTTTGAGTGAGTTTCTTAATCCTGAGTTCTAATTTGATTGCACTGTGGTCTGAGAGACTGTTTGTTATTATTTCCATTCTTTTGCATTTGCTGAGGAGTGTTTTACTTCCAATTAGGTGGTCAATTTTAGAATAAGTGCAATGTGGTGCTGAGAAGAATGTATATTCTGTTGATTTGGGGTGGAGGGTTCTGTAGATGTTTATTAGGTCCACTTGGTCCAGAGCTGAGTTCAAGTCCTGAATATCCTTGTTAACCTTCTGCCTTGTTGATCTGTCTAACGCTGACGTGAGGGGTTAAAGTCTCCCATTATTTTTGTGTGGGAGTCTAAGTCTCTTTTTAGGTCTCTAAGAACTTGCTTTATGAATCTGGGTGCTCCTGTATTGGGTGCATACATATTTAGGATAGTTAGCTCTTGTTGCATTGATTCATTTACCATTGTTCAATGCCCCTCCTTGTCTCTTTTGATCTTTGTTGGTTTAAAGTCTGTTTTATCAGAGACCAGGGTTGCAACCCCTGATTTTTTTTGCTTTCCATTTGCTTGGTAAATATTCCTCCATCCCTTTATTTTGAGCCTATGTGTGCCTTTGCACATAAGATGGGTCTCCTGAATACAGCATACTGATGGATTTTGACTCTTCTTCCAATTTTCCAGTTAATGTCTTTTAACTGGGGCATTTAGCCCATTTATATTTAAGGTTAATATTGTTATGTGTGGATTTGGTCCTGTTATTATGATGCTAGCTGGTTATTTTGCTCGTTAGTTGATGCAATTTCTTCATAGTGTCTATGGGCTTTACAATTTGGTATATTTTTGCAGTGGCTGCTTCCGGTTGTTCCTTCCCCTGTTTAGTGCTTCCTTCAGGAGCCCTTGTAAGGCAGGCCTGGTGGTGATAAAATCTGTCAGCATTTGCTTGTTTGTAAAGGATTTTATTTCTCCTTCACTTATGAAGCTTAGTTTGGCTGGATATGAAACTCTGGGTTGAAAATTCTTTTCTTTAAGAATGTTGAATATTGGCCCCCACTATCTTCTGGCTTGTAGGGTTTCTGCAGAGAGATCCACTGTTAGTCTGATGGACTTCCCTTTGTGGGTAACTCGACCTTTCTCTCTGGTTGCCCTTAACACTTTTTCCTTCATTTCAAACTTGGCAAATCTGACAATTATGTGTCTTGGGGTTGCTCTTCTCGAGGAGTATCTTTGTGTTGTTCTCTGTATTTCCTGAATTTGAATGTTGGCCTGTCTTGCTAGGTTGGGGAAGTTCTCCTGGATAATATCCTGAAGAGTGTTTTCCAAATTCGTTCCATTCTCCCTATCACTTTCAGGTATGCCAATCAAATGTAGGCTTGGTCTTTTCACATAGTCCCACAATTCTTGGAGCTTTATTCATTCTTTTTCATTTTTTTTCTCTAATCTTGTCTTCATGCTTTATTTCATTAAGTTGATCTTCAATCTCTGATATCCTTTCTTCTGCTTGGTTGATTCATCTACTGATACTTGTGTATGCTTCACAAAGTTCTCATGCTGTGTTTTTCAGCTCCATCAGGTCATTTATGTTCTTCTCTAAACTACTTTCTAGTTAGCAATTCCTCTAACCTTTTATTTTGTTTGTTTATTTTCCCTCTAACCTTTTTTCAAGGTTCTTAGCCTCCTTGCATTGGATTAGAACATGCTCCTTTAGCTAAGAGGAGTTCGTTATTACCCACCTTCTGAAGCCTACTTCTGTCAACTCATCAAACTCAATCTCTGTCCAGTTTTGTTCCCTTGCTGGCAAGAAGTTGTGATCCTTTGGAGGAGGAGAGGTGTTCTGGTTTTTGGAATTGTCAGACTTTTTGTGCTGGTTTCTCCCCATCTTCGTGGATTTATCCACATTTGGTCTTTGATGTTGATGACCTTCAGACAGGGTTTCTGAGTGGACATCCTTTTAGTTGATGTTGATGCTCTTCCTTTCTGTTTGTTAGTTTTCCTTCTAACACTCAGGCCCCTCTGCTGCAGGTCTGCTGGAGTTTGCTGGAGGTCCACTCCAGAGCCTGTTTGCCTGGGTATCACCAGCAGAGACTACAGAACAGCAAAGATTGCTGCCTGTTCCTTCCTCTGGAAGCTTCGTCCTGGAAGGGCACCTGCCAGATGCCAGCCAGAGCTCTCCTGTATGAGGAGTCTGTCAGTCCCTGCTGGGAGGTGTCTCCCAGTCAGGAGACACAGGGGTCAGGAACCCACTTGAGGAGGCAGTCTGACCCTTAGCAGAGCTCAAACGCTGTGTTGGCAGATCCACTGCTCTCTTCAGAGCTGGTAGGCAGGGACGTATAAGTTTGCTGAAGCTGTGCCCACAGCTGCCCCTTCCCCCAGGTGCTCTGTCCCAGGGAGATGGGGATTTTATCTATAAGTCCCTGACTGGGGCTGCTGCCTTTTTTTCAGAGATGCCCTGCCCAGAGAGGAGGAATCTAAAGAGGCAGTATGGCTGTAGTGGCCTTGCTGAGCTGTGGAGGCCTGGTTTTGTTTACATTGTGAGGGGAAAACCACCTACTCAAGCCTCAGTAATCGCGGATGCCCCTCCCCTGACTAAGCTCAAGTGTCCCAGACTGACTGTAGACTGCTGTGCTGGCAGAGAGAACTCCAAGCCAGTGAAACTTAGCTTACTGGGTTCCACGGGGGTGGGATCCACTGAGCTAGACCACTTGGCCCCCTGGCTTCAGCCCCCTTCCCAGGGGATTGAATGGTTCTGTCTCACTGGCACTCCAGGTGCCACTGAGGTATGGAAAAAAAAAAAAAAAAAACTCCTGCAGCTAGCTCGGCGTCTGCCCAAACAGCTGCCCAGTTTCGTGCTTGAAACCCAGGGCCCTGGTGGCATAGGCACCCAAAGGAATCTCCTGGTCTGTGGATTGCAAAGACCATGGGAAAAGCATAGTATCTGGGCCAGAGTGCACCATTCTTCATGTCACAGTCCCTCACAGCTTCCCTTGGCTAGGGGAGGGAGTTCCTTGATGCCTTGTGCCTCCCTGGTGGGCTGACGCCCCACCCTGCTTCAGTTCGCCCTCCATGGGCTGCACCCACTGTCTAGCCAGTCCCAATGAGATGAGCCAGGTAACTCAGTTGGAAATGCAGAAATCACCCGCTTTCTGCATTGATCTCGCTGGGAGCTGCAGACTGGAGCTGTTCCTATATATATAGGTTTAATTTTCCATCAATCCTTTAACTTATTAGTACCTGTGTTGTTCCCCAAATAAAACAAGTGCACTAGCTCAGTCTCACCTCCCTTCAATCACTTCTACATTATACCTCCATCCTCACCATTTTACAACATCTAAAATTACTCCCTGGTTGTCTCAGTTCACTTTCTCCTTTTTTAGATCTTGCTTTCTTGGAATACAATAAACTTTACTAAAATATTTGCTTTCCCACACCTCTCATATCAGCATTCTGGTTTTATTTCTCTTTTTACTGAAGTTCTTTCTTTAAGATTCTGTTCACAGAAAGTTTTTGTGTGGCAAGTCGTATTAGGCTACGTATTAGTCCATTCTCACACTGCTATAAAGAAATACCTGAGACTGGGTAATTTAGAAAGAAAAGAGGTTTAATTGACTCACAGTTCTGCAGGCTGCACAGGAAGCTGGTGGCATCTGCTCTGAGGTTTCAGGGAGCTTTTAGACATGGTGGAAGCCAAAGTGGGAACAGGCATCTTACATGGCAGGAGCAGGACCAAGTTGGGGGGAAGGCCACACACTTTTAAACAACCAGATCTCACGAGAACTCACTATTGTGACAACAGCACCGAGGAGAAATGACGTTAAACCATGAGAAACCACCCCCATGATCCAATCACCTCCTACCAGGCCCCACCTTCAGCACTGGGGATTACATTTCACTATGAGATTTGGCTTGGGACACAGATCCAAACCGTATCAGGCTACCTGTATCAGTTAGAAATATATTTGGCTACAAATAACACCCAAATGACTGACATAAACAAGATGGTGGTATTTTGTTTTGTTTTGTTTTGTTTTGAGACGGAGTTTCACCCTTGTTACCCAGTCTGGAGTGCAATGGTGTGATCTCGGCTCACTGCAACCTCCACCTCCAGGGTTCAAGCCATTCTCCTACCTCAGCCTCCAGAGTAGCTGTGATTATAGGCGCACGCCCCCATGCCTGGCTACTTTTGTATTTTTAGTAGAGATGGGGTTCACCATGTTGGCCAGGCTGGTCTCAAACTCCCAACTTCAGCTGATCCACCAGCCTCGGCCTCCCAAAGTGCTGGGATTTCAGGCGTGAGCCACCGTGCCCGGCCGGTTTCTCTTCTTTTATATAAAAGAAATCTGGAACTAGTTGTTGTAAAGTTGGTACATTGACTCCATAATAATCAATTTCCCAGGCTCCAGGCTCTTTTTCTGTGTCTGAATTTCACCCTACTCAGTTCATGGTTTCAATACTCAAGGTGGCCTCATATTCTAAGAATGCCAGAGCTCCAATCATCATGTCCATGTTCTGCGAAGGGACAAGGAGAGAGGGAGAGCAAGGGGCACATTTCCCATCCAGATGTGCTGCCTGGGCCAGGTGGGTGAGGGCTGCACGCAGAGCAGAAGTTCATCTGGAGACTTACACATCCACCACATAGAAGCTCATCTGAGTCCCTGGCCGAGTCCTGATCCGGCTGCAGTAGCTTTTTCCCTGTGAAAGTTAATCTTCAGGAAATGGGCATCCCACTCCGTATGTGGCAATGAATTCCAGGGCTTCCAGGTTGAAGCTCCTCTGCCTCTGTCACCCGCAAACGTCAGGCAGCAGCGGATGTTCAACAGGACCGGCCGGCGGTGCTCTCTGCCGCTGCGTCACAGCACCAACTGCTGGTCAGGAGACTGCTCGGCATCCCCGCCGGGGCTGGAACTCCACTGCCACCTCAGGTCAAGAGCAAGTGGAACCTCTCCTGCAGATAATGCACGATGAGAGGACATTACAAGAGGCCCCAAGCCTGTAATCCCAGCACTTTAGGAGGCCAAGGCGGGCAGATCACCTGAGGTCAGGAGTTTGAGACCAACCTGGCCAACATAGTGAACACTCCGTTTCTAATAAAACTACAAAAATTAGCTGGGCATGGTGGTAGGTGCCTGTAATCCCAGCTACTTGGGAGACTGAGGCAAGAGAATAGCTTGAACCTAGGAGGCAGAGGTTACAGTGAGCTAAGATTGTGCCATTGCACTCCAGCCTGGGGGACAAGAGCGAGACTTCATATGGAAAAAAAAAAAAAAAAAAAAAAGACATTACAAGGAAGTGCCACAGCCGGCTGGGTCCTCTGCTCTGGCTGGTACTATAGAAGGAGGCATGGAACCCTTGACAGCATTTTCAGGGCAGGGTAATTCCCCATTTTATGCTCAATCGCAAGACCTTATTTCTTTTCTTTTTGTTTATTTTCTTTCTTTTATTTTCTTTTTTCTTTTTTTTTTTTTTTTAGATAGAGTCTCATTCTGTCATCCCAGCTGGAGTGCAGTGGCACAGTCATAACTTACTGTGGCCTCAGCCTCACTGGGCTTAGGTGATTCTCCCACGTCAGCCTTCCAAGTAGCTGGGTCAACAGGCGTGCACCACCACACCCAGTTAATTTTTGTATTTTTTGTAGAGACGGGGTCTCATCATGTTGCCCAGCCTGATCTCAAACTCCTGGCTCAAGCAATCCACCCACTTTGGCCTCCTAAAGTGCTAGGATTACAGGCATGAGCCACCGCATCCAGCCTGGCCGTTAAGCCTTAATTCAAGGCAACCAGTTCTTTCCAATCCCTACACTCTACCTTCCAGGCCAGCCCAGAATAAGACTAGCACCTCCCACCTCATGAACCCAGAACTACCCTTCTTGCCGCCTCAGAAACCAGCTCTCCACCCCAGAATGAAATCACTTCTCATTTAAGCTCTCAAAATACATAGGGTCTTATCATAGTCTTCTCCTCAGATGCACGGGGCCTCCTTCCCTACTCCTGTGCTTCCAAGGATGGCTACTGCGATGGAGGTCTTGCATTGGTACCCACTCCACCTATCATAATTTATAATTCTCTATCCTGCTCTAGGACCTGGTGGGCTAACCTGTGTGTTCTACATAGACAGACCCCTTTGCCCTCTGGATTCCAGTTGGATTTGTCCAATGAGAAGCACTGGCAAGAGATGAGGGAGAGAGCCTGGGCACGATGGCTCATGCCTGTAATACTAGTACTTTGGGAGGCCAACACGGGCGGATCACCTGACCAGCATGGCAAAACCCAGTCTCTACGAAAAATACAAAAATTAGCCTGGGGTGGTGGATGTGCCTGTAATCCCAGCTACCTGGGAGGCTGAGGCAGGGAGAATTGCTTGAACCCAGGAGACAGAGGCTGCAATGAGCCAAGATCTTACCACTGTACCCCAGCCTGGGCAACAGAGCATTACTCTGTCGAGAGAGAGAGAGAGAGAGAGAGACAGACAGACAGACAGACAGAGATGAGGGAGAGAGGAGAAAGAGATCAAGTCTTTATTTCCCCACTTCCCCCTTTGTAAGGTGGCAGCATCCCTTGACCAAAGGCCACAGCTCTTATCAAGCAGCTTCCTCCACAGAGCTCTTTCTGACCCCAGGTTCTGGTAACTGCTTCTTTCCCTTGTATCTTCAGGGCTAGGAGAGGTCACAGAGCCCTGTCGCTAGGGTACTGTGCTATCCCTTGTGTTTCCTACCTCCGGCCCACACCTTTGTAAAGAGTCCCCCTATGTATTTCTCCTTGATCTGAGTGTGCGCTCTTCTGCCAGGAGCCTAAGACAGTTACCTTCAGTGGCAGTGATTTCAAGGTGGTTTTTCAGTACCAGGATGCGCTGTAAAAACCTACAGCTTTTCTTGCTAAAGAAAAGAATAATCACAAACTAATCCCAAGCAGGACAGCCCTCTACAGAAGTTTTCCCAACCTAATTTACAGAGATGATTTTCACAAGGGTTATGTCTTTTGACCCTAAACTTTTATATACCATACAAGCAAAATCATATTGACTGCTAGGTGGTTGGCTAAGTCCCTTTGAGAGCTAATTGGCTGACTCCCTCCCACTAACCTTGAAACATGAATGATTTTACTTTATACCTCAACAAAAATACAAACTTCTGGGAATATTCAATCTGGGAAGGCCAAGAGTAGCCAGCTTCAGAGGGAAAACACAGTGACCAAAGAAGGCACAGGACACGGTGCTCAGGCCACCCGGCTCATCCTCACCAGGTGAGGTCACGTAAACCATACCCCACCCCTCCCGTACACGGGACAGCATCTCAGGGAGAGAAGCAGGGGCGGGGTGCAGGCCAGTTGAGAGTAGAACAATTTTATCCAAAAGAGGGTGAACCCTACCTAAAGGTGATTTGCTAATCAGATCCTAAGTTTTTAACTGGATTGGACATTTAGTGAAATGTTTTTGTTTTTTGTTTTTTTTTTTTCTAACCAGTAGGTAGGGGACTTAGGAGGAAGGCCAGATAAGTTACAAGAAAAAAAATTTTAATTATACTTTTTCTGTATTTCTAAGTTGTGATATAGGTTAAATTTTTGCAACTTGTCACGCTTACTAAGGAGCATTTCTGTCAAGGAAATCAAAGGGAAACGTGACTTGGAAAAGAGTCTTCCGCGGAGAGTAAGGAAGTGGGAGACCAACTGGGCGCTGGTGCCAATGTAACCATAGATACTATATCTATCCTATATAGATATGCTATACTATATAGCATATACACGCTACTATTAATATTAAAATAGTATGTATACTATAGTATACATACTGAGTATATATGAGTAATAATATATTACTGTTTATACATAAAAATAATTATATATTATGTAATAATATATTTGTATGATAGATTATTGTATACATTGTTACATTGTTAGTTATATTATTAGTATAACTATTAGTATAATAATACATTATTATATATAATCATATATAGTTATACATTATATTATTATATATAATTATAGTTATTACATAACTCTATATACATAGCTAGTTAAGTATATAATAATCTATCATACAAATATAATTAAATTATTACATAATTAATATATAATTATTATGTATAAACAGTAATATATTATTACAGCTTTATATCTGTATACTCAATCATACATAGATACACACTACACACACACGCACACACGCACATACACAAATATGTACATCCAAGTGTTTCTGGTGCTATCTCCATATATTAATACTTTAGGTGGGAATGTTCCATCTGGGAAGACCAAGAGTAACCAGCTTCAGATGGAAAAGGCAGTGACCAAAGGAGACACAGGACACCGTGCTCAGGCCACCTACGGATATTTTTCTTTTAACAGAATTTGAATATTCTGGTTACACCTGCATTTGATACTTCAGGTGAATTTGTTTCCACAGATCTTACTCATTCCCTTAATGTTTCTGACTCAAGCACAGGGCTTTGTGGCTGGCTTGCAAAGTAAGGCGAGAACACAGTATAAGATTCTCCAACCCCAGCCCTTTCCCTCCAGCAGAAACCTTCGCAGATCCGCGTGGAGACTCTGGCCCAGCAGCAGGGTGTTGGGAGCCCCTTGACATTCTCTTGGTTGCTGGTATCTGGCCCCACCACGAGCGCTGCAGTTGGAAAGCGGCAGAGGCAGGGGCCTCTCATGCACCTGGAGGGCAAGGTTCTGCAGCTTACATCCGACTAACGGGGTCACTGATGGCTTCTTGGCACAGTAAGGGCAGCACATGGAGCTCCCAAGGGTGAGGAGCCAGACTTCGGTCATATTGATCTTTGGTCTTTTCTTCACACCCTCTCCTTGAATCTCCCTCTCCCTCTGCCAGAAAAGTTGCAGATCCCTTCGAGAATAATCTATGAGGCCTCCTTATCAAAAAACTCTCACACTTCAACATGATCTTTCCATGCTGAGTTCCCATAATTTTCTGGTCTAGAGACTCTTTACTGGAAGGTTTTGGGAGAGGCAGCTTGCTCCCCTAAGGAGATGCTAAGAAGTTGACGGGGGCACTATTGAGCTGCGGTGAGAAGCACAGGCTCAGACATCCATCGACTCTTGATCCCAGTCCTTTGCTGTGTCACCATGAACAAGTTACTCAACCTATCTAATCTTGATCTCCTCACTTGTAAAATACAGGAAATAATACATACTTCATGCAGTTGTTGTAAGAATCAGCTGAGATGCGCCTGGAAACTCCTTATCACAGTTTCTGGCTCTTAGTAAACAGTAAATTATCGTTATAATTATGACTGCAGGGAGCCCTCTTCTCCCCATTCTTTCCAGATGCTTAGTGAGGACCACTGTGCATAACAGAATCTTCCCAATGGGGACCTGTGGCCCATGTGAGCCCTGCGGAGTCAGAACAAAGATCTAGAACCACTTCATTCGCCAATTCTGCCCAACCTCATACATTTGGGCACATATACTTGCTACCCACGCTAGAAAGAAAGTGTCTTGCAGAAATGTCATATTCCTTTTGTATCCTCCACAATGTCTACAAATCCCAGGGTTGGGCATGCTATTAATATTTGATAAATGCTAGTTGATGAATTGTTGCTAGTAGTACACTGGAAAGTAATTAGGATGAACAGTGGCCTATCATCATCGGAAAGCATCTGGCATCATGGAAAAGTATTTACTGCCTACCATTCATCCATTTAGTAGAAATAGCTCCCTGCCTATAAATTAGAAACCCTAATTGTCTTGATGGATGCCTCTTTTGCAGCCTCAGGTAGTTTGATTTTGCTTACTGTTAAGGAGGTGTTCAAATTATTTAAAACAATTACTCAAATTGTTTTGCAAAGCCTGGAGAGCATCATAAAAACTCTAGATCATAAATCAGAAAGAAAAACAAGACAGAGGCAAAGTCACAGATGTGACCTTTGTTTTCAGTATTCTTTCCAATGAACAGCTTGGAACTGCCACGATGTCAAAGCCATGGCTGCCTTAGTTTTCATGTAAAGTATTACTGCCTTTTTCCAATCAATGAACAGTGTCCACTATGGGCCAGGTTCTATACTGAGCTCTGAGGCCATAACAGTGAAGAAGACGGATAAGGCCCCTGTCCTCCTAGAGTTCACAGTCATGGCTTTTGTGTTTGGCGGCGGGGGTACTTGTGTCCTTCAAAGATGTTGTCCATTAACCTAGGGATTAGCACTTTGTAACATTCTGTGTGTCACTTTTAGAGAGGCAGCTCCCAAAAGACAGGGCCTGTGTGAGATCCATGGCATGTTGCCTATAATGTGCCACATGGGGCAGCCTCCAGCCTGGGAATAGAGGAGATGCAGAACCGAAAAGAAGATGGGATCTAAACAAAAGTCAGTGTCCACTGGAGACATGCAGGAGAAAGTGAATATCGAGTGACAGAAACAAAAGTCAAAATGAGGCTGGGCGTGGTGGCTCACGCCTGGAATCCCAGCACTTTGGGAGGCTGAGGCAGGCAGATCACTTGAGGTCAAGAGTTCAAGATCAGCTTGACCAACATGGGGAAACCCCGTCTCTACTAAAAATACAAAAACTAGCTGAGTGTGCCAGCGCATGCCTATAATCCCAGCTACTGGGGAGGCTGAGTCAAGAGAATCGCCTGAACCCAGGAGGCAGAGGTTGCAGTGAGCCGCGATCATGCCACTGCGCTCCAGCCTGGGTGACAGAGACTCCATCTCAAAAAAAAAAAAAAGTCAAAATGGATGCGCCTTCGCGAGGTAAATCAAAATCCATCCCTGCCTGCGCCAGGCCCCATGGATACACATGGGAGCCGGAGAGCCACAGAGCTGACAATGCAGAAGGGAGAGCAATCATAGACTCCAGCTGCACGGTTACTGATTTCAGCGGGGAAAGACTCTCCAAGGGAGAAATAGGGGTTCTACCAACGCATCGTACAGTGACCTATCCTGGCCTGAAGGGACTGCTATATCCTTTCCAAGAAACCTAGACATAAAAGATGAAATAAAGGCCAGGCACGGTGGTTCACGCCTGTAATCCCAGGACTTTGGGAGGCCGATATGGGCGGATCACCAGAGGAGATCAAGACCATCCCGGCTAACACGGTGAAACCCCGTCTCTACTAAAAATACGAAAATTAGCCGGGCGAGGTGGCGGGCGCCTATAGTCCCAGCTACACGGGAGGCTGAGGTGGGAGAATGGCGTAAACCCGGGAGGCGGAGCTTGCAGTGAGTGGTGATCACGCCACTGCACTCCAGCAGCCTGGAGTGACAGAAGCCCGAGACTCTGTCTCAAAAAAAAAAAAAAAAAGGTGAAGTAAAAGAATAAACATGATAGAAGAACTGGACCTGCAGGTAGGTAAGGAAAAACAAAAATTCAACATGGCTAGGAACTAGTAAGTGCCTTTCTGGTATTTTGCTTGAGGTGAGAATTCTGGAGACAGAAAAAGATTTGGAGGAAGCATATTAAGTTCAGCTTGGGATGTGCTGAGTTTGGGATGCCTAGAGGATTCCCATCAGAGTAGCCAAAGTGATCATTTTAAATTGTTCCATAGGGAGGCTGGGCTGTTGGTGGCTCACGCCTATAATCCCAGCACTTTGGGAGGCGAGGGCAGGTGGATCTCTGAGATCAGGAGTTGGAAACCAGCCTGGCTGGCCGGTAGCAGTGGCTCAAGCCTGTAATCCCAGCACTTTGGGAGGGGCTGGGGCAGGTGGATCAAGGTCAGGAGGTCGAGACCATCCTGGCTAACATGGTGAAACCCCGTCTCTACTAAAAAATACAAAACTAGCAGGCCCGAGGTGAGCCTGTAGTCCCAGCTACTCGGGAGGAGGCTGAGGCAGGAGAATGGTCGGCGTAAGCCGGGAGGCGGAGCTGCAGTGAGCTGAGATCCTGCCACTGCACTCAGCTGGTGAAGCTGAGACTCCGTCTCAAAAAAGAAACCAGCCTGGCCAACATGGTGAAACCTCATCTCCACTAAAATGAAATTAGCCAGGTGTGGTGGGGCATGCCTGTAATCCCAGCTACTCAGAGGCTGAGGCAGGAGAATCACTTGAATCTGGAAGACGGAGGTTGCAGTGAGCTGAGATCATGCCACTGCACTCCAGGCTGGGTGACAGAGCAAGACTCCATCTAAAAAAAAAAAAAAAATTGTTCCATAGAACCTTCCAGTGGCTTGCCAGCAGAAGCCACACTTAGGATAGAAGCCACACTTTTTCCTTTTTTTTTTTTTTTTTTTTAAGGCAGTCTGGCTCCGTTGTCCAGGCTGGAGTACAGTGGCACAGTCTCGGGTCAATGCAACCACCGCCTCCGGAGTTCAAGGGATTCTCCTGCCTCAACCTCCCGAGTAGGTGGAATTACAGGCGCATACCACCATGCCCAGCTAATTTTTGTATTTTTAGTAGAGACAGGGCTTCACCATGTTGGTCAGGATGGTCTCAAACTCCTGACCTTGTGATCCACCCATCTCAGTTTCCCAAAGTGCTGGGATTACAGGCATGAGCCACCGTGCCCAGCCATGAAGCCACACTTCTTACCAAGGTTTTTGGGGTGTGGACCTTGCTGACTGGCACAGCCCCATCTCATGTTTCTCTCTCTTACTATGCTCCACCCACAGCAACCTTCTCTCTCTTTCCTGAGTACGCCAAGCCTGCTCCTCCTTCCCTGGACAGATCTACCCCTGGATTTTGCACAGCTGATTCTTTCTTACTATTCACAGTTAAACCTAAATATCCTCCCATCAGAAAGAGCTTTCCTAACTAAAGAGGTATTCATATCCTATCACCCTGTTTTATTTTCTTCAAATGCCTTTTGCTCTCTGAAATTATCCCATATACTCGTTTGTGTCTGTCTTTCGACACCCTAATTTTACCCAGAATGTAAGCTGTAAGGGAGGATGTACTGTGAGTACTTAAAACATGGCCTGGAACATAATGGAAGCTCAATAGCCATGGAATGAATGGATAAGATATTAAGGAACACGTAATATATGTGGATTTGCAAGTGAGATAAAAGGTCTGACTGCAGGTAAATACCTTGGAGTTGTCAGTGTACAGATAACAACTGAAGCCAGGGAAGTAGTGGGTCTAGGGAGAAAGATTACAGTTAAAAGAAAAAAAAAATTTTTAAGCCAGTCTAGGCTGGAGCCTGAAAAACACCCAATAGGTCAGGTGGGGCTCATAATGGAAACTGAGAAGGAAGGTCCAGAGAAGGAGGGAGGAAGAGGCCTAAGAGAGTGCGAGGCCACCGAGAAACGGAGAGGAAATTTGGAGGACAGAGCGGTAAAAAGACTCAAATGCTACTGTGAGACCAAGCAAGACAAGAATTACGAAGTGTATTTTAAATGTAGTGCCTTTTAAAAGTTTTTTATTTTTAATTTTGTGGGTACACAGTAGGCGTATATATATTATTTTCGAGTTACATGAGATATTTTAATACAGGCATACAATCTATAATAATCACATCAGGGTAAATGGGGTATCCATCACCTCAAGCATTTACCCTTTGTGTTATAAACAATCCAATTATACTCTTTTAGTTATTTTTAAATGTACAACTGAATTATTATTGACTATACTCACCCTGTTGTGCTAGCAAATACTAGATCTTGTTCAGTCTTTCTATTTTTTTGTACACATTAACCATCCCCACTTCCTCCCACCACCATCCCCCACTACCCTTCCCAGCCTCTTGCAACCATCCTTCTACTCTCTGTTTTCTTTTTTTTGTTTGTTTGTTTTTTGTTTTTTTGCTTTTGAGATGGAGTCTCACTCTGTCGCCAGGCTAGAGTGCAGCAGCGCAATCTCAGCTCACTGCAATCTCCGCCCCCCAAGGTCAAGTGATTCCCCTGCCTCAGCCTCCAGAGTAGCTGGAATTACAGGTACGTGCCACCCAGCTAATTTATTTTTTTTATTTATTTATTTATTTATTTATTTATTTATTTTCTGAGACAGAGTCTTGCTCTGTTGCCCAGGCTGGAGTGCAGTGGGCAATCTCAACTCGCTGAAGCTCCGCCTCCCGGGTTCACACCATTCTCCCACCTCGGCCTCCCGAGTAGCTGAGACTACAGGTGCCCGCCACCACGCCCGGCTAATTTTTTGCATTTTTAGTAGAGACAGGGTTTCACCATGTTAGCCAGGATGGTATCAATCTCCTGACCTCGTGATCAGCCTGCCTCGGCCTCCCAAGTGCTGGGATTACAGGCGTGAGCCACCGCCCCCGACCTACTCTCTATCTTTAGGAGTTCAATCGTTTTAATTTTTAGCTTCCATAATTAAGTGAGAACATGCAGTTTGTCTTTCGGTGCCCGGCTTGTTTCACTTAACATAATGACCTCTAGTTCCATCTATGTTGTTGCAAATGGCAGGATCTCATTCTTTTTATGACTGGATAGTACTTCCTTGCCCATATGCACCACACGTTCTTTATCCGTTCATCTTTGATAGACATTTAGGTTGCTAACAAGTGTTGGCTATTGTGAATGGTGCTGCAGTAAACCTTGGAATGTGGATATCTCTTCAAAATCCTGATTTCCTTTCTCTTGGGTATACGCCTACCAATGGGATTGCTGGATCATATGGTAGCTCTGTTTTTAGCTTTTTGAGGAACCTCCAAACTGTTCTCCATAGTGATTGTACTAATTTACATTCCCAGCAACAGTGTACAAGGGTTCTCTTTTCTCCACATCCTCACCAGCATTTGTTATTGCCTGGATTTCGGATATAAGCCACCTTAACTAGGGTGAGGTGATATCTCGCTGTAGTTTTGATTTGTATTTCTTGGATGAGCAATGATGTTGAGCACCTTTTCATTTGCCTGTTTGCCACTTGTATGTCTTCTTTTGAGAAATGCCTATTCAGATCTTTGGCCCACTTTTAATCAGATTATTATTTTTTTCCTATAAAATTGTTTAAATGTGGCCAGGCATGCTGGCTCACGCCTATAATCCCAGCACTTTGGGAGGCCAAGGCAGATGGATCACTTGAGGTCAGGAGTTCGAGATCAGCCTGGCCAACATGGCAAAACCCCATCTCTACTAAAAATACAAAAATGAGCCAGGTGTAGTGGTGGGTGCCTGTAGTTCCAGCTACTCGGGAGGCTAAGGCGGGAGAATCGCTTGAACCCGGGAGGCGGAGGTTGTAGTGAGCCGAGATTGCTCCACTGCACTCCAGCCTGGGCAACAGAGTGAGACTCTGTCTCAAAAAAAAAAAAAAAAAAAAAAAAAAGAATGTTTAAATGTAATGTTTGAGCAGACAGGTTGACCTTGGAGGGAAGAGTTTGGATGACAAGTGTGCTGGTGGCAGGAATGGAGTGGGGTGAGGAGTGAGTGGGTGGTGGGATGGGGACACAGGGAGAGAAGAGGATTTTAGAGAGAAGATAACGCAGTTGGCAGATTCTCTAGAGCCTATTAAGGCATTGCCTTGTGGGATGAAGTCATTATAAATATGGGATCTCAAAAAAACAATGGGTATAGAGATCACGCAAAATCATGAATTTATGTACAAAGCCTCAGCTGCCCACATATAAAACAGGCCAGTGTGAAACTCCCAGTTAACCATGCTTCTGAGGAGAGTGTCTGTTCATCTGAGGCTAAGGCAACACTGACCATTATAGCTCCCACTGAAAGCTGATGGTTCTGGCTTTCAAGTCAGGGACCTGTGGTTATCAGTCCTGGATAAATTTAACAAAAGGAGTGACAGGCAGAATTGCCTGCAGCAGTAATGAGAGAATCCAAAACCAAAAAAGATATATAGGATGACTCCTCCAGGATACTTGGACATGCGCCTGGAGGCTCCGCAGTTAACCTGCATATAGGAAGGGAGGAGCCTGGGATTCTGTCGCTGACACTCCAGCTTCTGTTGCATCCCCTCCCCACTTTTCCCAAAGGCACAGCAACTCCTTGGGTCATCGTACATTGGCAGGAGAAAGCTGGGTTTGCCATCAGACAAAGAGGATGACCTCGGTTAACAAAAGTAAAGCATTTGGGAGGCCAAGGCGGGTGGATCACCTGAGGTCAGGAGTTCGAGACCAGCCTGACCAACATGGTGAAACCCCATTGCTAGTAAAACTACAAAGTTAGCTGGACATGGTGGCACATGCCAGTAATCCCACCTCCTTGGGAGGCTGAGGCAGGATAATCACTTGAACCCGGGAGGTGGAGGTTGCAGTAAGCCGAGATCACACCATTGCACTCCAGCCTGGGCAACAAGAGCGAAACTCTGTCTCAGAAAGAAACACAAACAAAAACAAAACTAAAACAACAGGAATGCCAACGAGAAAGGGCAGCTCTGGGTCAGCAAGCACACCCTTCTTTGTCCAAAGGGCAGAACCCAACACCAGCAGCAGAGAAGGAGCCCAGGATAACCTGGAGGAAGACATCAGCTGGCAGTCAGAAAGGCTGCTCCGGGGCTGGTCAGGCAAACGAAATGAACTCAGCCAAGCCTATCTTATAAAATAACAATCATGTCCAATATATCATTCTAGTCTACATCTCATAAAGTACTTTCACATACATTATTTCTTCTCATTAATCAATTGGAAGGAACATATTCTAGAGTGGCTCCTGGAAGAGAATGGTCTAGATTTATTTGAGCATAGGGAGGATAACAGTATTGGTCCAGCTCAGCAGAAGCAAGTGAGGCTGCCAGGGTCACCCAAGGCAGACACACAGCACGGGAATTTTGGCGTGGGCCCTTGACCCTAAGATGCACAGGAATGGAACACTCAGGCTTCATTTTAAGCTTTCCCTGCTTGTGAAGGTTAATTTCAGGTGTCAGCTTGACTGGATTAAGGGATACCCAGATAGCTGGTAAACCACTGTTTCTGGGTGTGTCTGTAAGGGTGTATTCAGAAGAGGTTGGCATTTGAATCACTGGGAAGATCACGCTCACCCAGCGTGGGCCCAATCAGCTGAGGGCCCACATAGAACAGAAAGGCAGAAGAAGGGTGAGTTTGCTCTTGCTGTCGCTCTGCTGGAGCTGGGACACCCTTCTTCTCCTCCCCTAGGCCATAGGAACTGGAGGTTCTCTGGCCTTTGGACTCTGGAACATACATCAGCTGCCTCCCAGTTTCTCAGGCCTTCGGCCTCAGACTTCCATTTCACAATATCAACTCCTCTGGTTCTGAGGCCTTTGGGCGTGGACTGAGCCATGCTTCAGGCTTCCCTGGTTCTCCAGCTTGCAGCTGGCCTGCCATGGGACTTCACAGCCTCCATCCTCACATAAGCCAATTCCCCCTAACAAATCCCCACATATATTTATACAGATAAATAGTTATATATAATCTCCTGTTGGTTCTGTCTCTCTAGAGGACCCCAACTAATACACCACTCCACACAGCTGTACAGTAATGGAGATCTAAATGATAATCTTAGTAAAATGTTTGCTAACTACCTGCCATCTCTAATTAGCTACCCCGTTAGCTAGATCAAATAGCTAATCAACTAGCTAGACCAACATGCAAAGGAGAGAATCCTCCTCTCATTACACATACTTCTGGAAAGGCTAATAAATGTAGAAGAAAGAAAAGTGTCAATCGCCTAACTCAGGATCAGCAAACTTTCTGCAATGGGCCAGGAAGTAAATATGTGAGGCTTTGTAGGCCACCATACTCTGTTCCAGCTACTCAACCCTGCCACTCTAGGGTGAAAGCAGCCGGAGGCATTATGTAACAAACAAATGAATGTCAACTAATAAGAAATAAGGGCCGGACACGGTGGCTCACACCTGTAATCCCAGCACTTCGGGAGGCTGAGGCGGTAGATCATGAGGTCAGGAGATCGAGACCATCCTGGCCAACATGGTGAAACCCCATCTCTACTAAATTACAAAAAATTATCTAGGCATGGTGGTGCATGCCTGTAGTCCCAGCTACTCAGGAGGCTAAGGCAGGGGAATCACTTGAATCCAGGAGGCGGAGATTGCAGTGAGCAGAGATCGCACCACTGTACTCCAGCCTGGCGACAAAGCGAGACTCCGTCTCCCCCACTCCTCCCCACAAAAAAAAGAAAGAAAACCCCTGCAGGGCAGCAAACAAGAGAGGAATTGCAATGCAGGAGACACAAATCTAGCAAGCAGCTAAATCACGTTCCCTCCAAGTGAGGTTGAGCAGGATATGATAGAGGTTTACTGTAAATTTACACATGTGGGATAATTTAGCATGGTCTATGATGAATGGTGATTGATTGACAGCTTCGAGTGTCTCTAGCAGATGACCAGCTTATCTTGGCACAGCTCTCTCCCCAGGAGATTTGTGATCAGGCCCAATATAAATAGGTTAAACTAAAAGTACCTGCTTCTTCAGGATGTTTACAGTTTGGCCCAGTTCCACAGGTGACATTCTGTCTGGGTGTATATAGGCCTGGGTCCAACTCTTCCTGCCCACCCAGCAACTTTTTAGATGCCTCTGACATAGCCATTTCCATCCTGGATTTCCTTCCCTATGAATGTGTTTGTTTCCCAATAAGACTTTATTTCTGAACCCTGAAATTTGATTTCACGTAATTTCCATGTGTCACAAAGTACTGTTCTTCTTTTGATTTTTTTAACCATTTAAAAATATAAAATCCATTCTTAGCTTTCAGAATGTATCAAACAAACAAATAACAAAAAAAAAATGTAGGGCTGGAGTTGGCCCACAGGCCATGGTTTGTGAACCTCTGATCTAACTCACTAAAGATTGCCAGCCCAGGTAAGATTTACTAATTTTCACAAACCTTCAAGGATCAGATCATTTCCATGCCATTTTGACTGTTTCAGAGCACAGGTCAAACAACAATAGCTAACATTTATTGCGCGTTTAGTGTGTGTCAGGCAATGTGTTATGTTCGTTCTACCTACTATTTAAATAGTCCATGTTCCAGAATACCAAACTGAGACTCAGAAAGGGTGATTTGCCAAAGGTCACAAAGCTAGTAAGTGAATGAAAGGATCAGGATTTGAACCTGGGTCCTCTGCCTCCGGAGCCCACACTGTTGCTTTGAGGGTATGAAGGCATCACATCTCTTCTGAGTTTTGAATCAAGTGAAAAACATGCCTGGGAGTAAAATATTACTTTTAATGGCGAAAACCGCAATTACTTTTGCACCAACCTAATAGCCATCACAAGATCTCAACATCAAGTTAGATTCTAGGCCAAAATGAACTTTGCGAACCACTGTGGCTCCATCTTCAGGCCTGCCCCACTGAGCTTAAAAACGTTCAGAAGGGCCAGGCACAGTGACTCACGCCTGTAATCCCAGCGCTTACTTTGGGAGGCCAAGGCGGGCAGATCGGCTGAGGTCAGGAGTTTGAGACCAGCCTGGCCAACGTGGTGAAACCCCATTTCTACTAAAAATACAAAAATTATCTGGGCTTGGTGGAGGGTGCCTGTAATCCCAGCTACTTGGGAGGCTGAGGCAGGGGAATCACTTGAACCCAGGAAGCGAAGGTTGCAGTGAGCCCAGATCGTGCCACTGCACTCGAGCCTGGGCGACAGAGCGAAACTCCGTCTTAAAAAATAAATAAATAAATAATTTTACAATGATAAAACTCAGTTTAAAATAATAAAGCAGAGGGCTGGGTGCGGTGGCTCACACCTGTAATCCCAGTACTTTGGGAGGCTGAGATGGGCAGATCACCTGAGGTCAGGAGTTTGAGACCAGCCTGACCAACATGGCAAAACCCTGTCTCTACTAAAAATACAAAAATTAGCTGGGCATGGTGACGGGCACCTGTAATCCAGCTACAGGCGCTGAGGTGCTGAGGCCTCCCAAAGCAGCTACAGGGAAGTTGAGGCAGAAGAATCACTTGAACCCAGGAGGTGGAGGTTGCAGTGAGCCAAGATCGTGCGCCACTGCACTCCAGCCTGGGTGTCAGAGCAAGATTCCGTCTCAAAAAAAAAAGAATAAAGCAGAAAAGGAGAAGCAGTAAATGATCTAAATCTTCATCTAGCCAAGCAAGAAGTCAGTAAGTAATATTAAATCGGGGAGTTATGGGTGTATACACTTATCCGTAAAAGATGTGGTGCAGCTTTTCCCTGGTGTGATTCCAACCTGCACGGCTGTTCTCTTGAGCAGTGGTCATTTATCTCCATCCACCTTCTCTCCCACCTAAGTGCGTGCGGCCACCCAATGGAAGATGCCATGGACATGGACATGAGCCCCCTGAGACCCCGGAACTATCTTTTTGGTTGTGAACTAAAGGCCGACAAAGATGATCACTTTAAGGTGGATAATGATGAAAATAAGCACCAGTTATCTTTAAGAACGGTCAGTTTAGGGGCTGGTGCGAAGGATGAATTGCACATTGTTGAAGCACAGGCAATGAATTACGAAGGCAGTCCAACTAAAGTAACACTGGCAACTTTGAAAATGTCTGTACAGCCAATGGTTTCCCCTGGGGGCTTTGAAGTAACACCACCAGTGTCTTCTGGTTGAAGTGTGGCTCAGGGCCAGTGCATATTAGTGGACAGCACTTAGTAGCTGTGGAGGAAGATGCAAGAGAAGATGAAGAGGAGGGGGATGTGAAACTCTTAAGTATATCTGGAAAGCGATCGGCCCCTGGAGGTGGTAGCAAGGTCCCACAGAAAAAAGTAAAACTTGCTGCTGATGAAGATGATGATGATGATGATGAAGATGATGATGATGATTTTGATGATGTGGAAACTAAAGAAAAAGTGCCAGTGAAGGAATCTATATGAGATACTCCAGCCAAAAATGCACAAAATTCAAATCGGAATGGAAAAGACTCAAAACCATCATCAACAACAAGATCAAAAGAACAAGAATCCTTCAAAAAACAGGAAAAAAAAACTCCTAAAACACCAAAAGGACCTAGTTATGTAGAAGACGTTAAAGCAAACATATAAGCAAGTATAGAAAAAGGTGGTTCTCTTCCCAAAGTGGAAGCCAAGTTCATCAATTATGTTGAAGAACTGCTTCTGGATGACTGACCAGGAGGCTATTCAAGATCTCTGGCAGTGGAGGAAGTCTCTTTAAGAAAATAGTCTAAACAGTTTGTTAAAAATTTTCCATCTTATTTCTTTTTGGTAACAGTAGATATCTGGCTGTCCTTTTTATAATGCAGAGTGAGAACTTTCCCTACCATGTTTGATAAATGTCGTCCAGGTTCCATCGCCAAGAATGCGTTGTCGAAAATGTCTGTTTAGTTTTTAAAGATGGAACTCCACCCTTTGCTTGGTTTTAAGTAGGTATGGAATATTATAATAGGACATAGTAGTAGCTGTGGTCAGACATGGAAATGGTGGGGAGACAAAAACATACATGTGAAATAAAATTCAGTATTTTAATAAAGTTAAAAAAGAGAGAGAGAGATGTGGTACAGTCTCCCAGAAGATATAACTAAAAGTTGTAAAGTGGCTGTCCCTGGGTAGAAATGCCAGCGTTGGGAGGTGGGGAAGTGGGGAGTGGTGAGAGGGAAGAGAAGAAGACTATATCTTTAATTTTAAATTATTTTGTGCCATTTCATTTTTTAACTATATGCAATGGAATAAAATTATGTGCTTTTCCTCTTTCCTGTATTTCTCTTCATATCATGACTCTCCTCCCAATGAGACTTCCAGACTTCAGTTTTGTGTGTGTGTGTGGTTTTTTTGTTTTGTTTTGTTTTGTTTTTGAGACAGGGTCCAACTCTGTCACCCAGGTTGGAGTCCAGTGGTGTGATCTCAGCTCACGCAACCTCTACCTCCCAGGCTCAAGCAATCCTCCCACCTTAGCCTCCTGAATAGCTGGAATTACAGGCATAGGCCACTATGTCTGGCTAATTTTTTTTGAATTTTTGGTAGAGACGGGGTTTTGCCATGTTGCCCAGGCTGGTTTTGAACTCCTGAGGTCAGGAAATCCACCTGCCTCCGCTTCCCAAATTGCTGGGATTACAGG